>NC_066510.1:2003965-2046465 GCF_024679095.1 Eriocheir sinensis
CTTCTCCTGTCTCTGTCCCTTTCTCTCTCTCCTCCCACCCTCTCTCCCTTCCCTTCCCCTTCCCTCTGTCAGTCTCTCCTTCTCTTCTTCCCACCTTATAACTCTCCTTAATCTTTCTTTCTCTCTCCCCTCTTCTCCTCTCTCTGTCCCTTTCTCTCTCTCCTCCTCCTATTCTTCTTGCCTCCTTCTCTATCCCTCTTTCCCTTCCCTTTCTCCTCTCCCCCTCTCTCTGTACCTTTTTATCTCCCCTCCTCCTCCTCCTCCTCATGTCTACCTCTCTATCCCTCTACTCCACTCCCTCTCCCCCTCTCCCCTCTCCCTCCTTTCATCTCCCTCTCCCTCCCCCCTCCCCTAATCGTGTTTTCTTCGGCTCGTGATAAAAATAAATAAGTCCAACGTTTCACTTGAGCGGAAATTGTCGCGAGCGAAGCAAACAGGCAAAAAAAAAAAAATTAAATAAATAAACAGGAAAAAACACTACAAAAAAAAAGGAAACTCGTATTAATATTTGTTGTTTGTGAAAATTAATATGATTGTCTTTTTCTCACCTTGTTTTCTTTTTCTTATTATTTGTCGTTCATCCTCTCGTTTTTAGAATCTGTTTTTTTTCTAGAATCTGTTTTTTATTTTTTATTTTTTAATATTCCGTTTATATCATTCGCTTGCGTTCGTCTGTTTATAAGTAATCCTGTGTTTGTTGGTTTTTATCACCGCTCTGTTTTCTTTGTAGTTTTTATTTTTTTTACGTCTTTTTTTTAATCACACTTTTGTCTTTTTTTATTATTCCTGTCTTTCATTTCTTTATTTTTTTTCCCATCTGCACTTATCCCTGTTCCTGTTTTTATTTTTTTACCTCTTTGTTCTCTTATTTTTTTTAGGTGTTTCCGTCGTTTTCTAGTATTCTTTTCTTTCATTTCTTTATTTTTCTTCTCATCTGCACTTATCCCTGTTCCTGTTTTTATTTTTTTACCTCTTTGTTCTTTTTTTATTAGTCCTGTCTTTCATTTCTTTATTTTCTCATCTGCATTTATTTTCCTGCTTTGTCTTTTTCTCAGTATTCCTTTTTTTGTCTTGTTTTCTTAGTTTTTATTTTATTTTACGTCTGGTCTTATCTTACTTCTGTCTTTTATTATTTCTGACTTTCATTTCTTTATTTTCTCCCTTGTATTCTTTCTTTTTTATAATCTTATTTTTTCAAAGCTTTACTGTCTCTCATCCTGTATTTTACCTCTGCTCCCATTTTCGTGCGTTTATCTTTTTCTTTTCAATATTTATGTTCTCTTTTCATCTTTTTATTCCGTCATCATTTTTTTATATTTTCCGTGTGTATCGTTCTCTCACGCGTTTGTCTTCTTTAAATCATCCCTCCTTTCATCTCTTTTTCTCCTCGCTTCCTTTATTTTTATTCCACTGGTTAGTCTTCCCTTAAAAGTAATGTCGCTTTCTCACGGCTCGAAAGAACTATAGTTTCCCCTCATTGTTTCATCCTCTGCTTCTGTGTTTCTTTATGTTTCTCTCTCTCTCTCTCTCTCTCTCTCTCTCTCTCTCTCTCTCTCTCTCTCTCTCTCTCTCTCTCTCTCTCTCTCTCTCTCTCTCTCTCTCTCTCTCTCTCTCTCCTTTATTCTACCTGCTAATATGTCTACATCTTTTCCTCCTTCCATTCCTCTTCTTTTTTCCGTCTCTTCTCCCTCTTCTCCTTTGTCCTGTTCTTCCTTCCCCTCCTTCTCTCCTCTCGCCACTCCTCTCCTCCCCTCCCCTTACTTTTCCCAGTTTTTCTCTTTCTCTCTTCCACTTTCCTCCTTCCCTCCACTCTGCATGCATATTTCATCTCCATTCCTTCACGTCTTCCCTCAACTTTCCCTTCCTTTATTCACCGTTTCTCTCCTCTCCTCCATCCTTGCCCTCCCTCCTTCGTCCTCCTTCCACCTTCTTTCCTTTCTTAAACACCTCGATTTATCTCCTTCTCTTCTTCGTTTGTCTCCTTAGTCATCCTATCTTCCTCTTCCTCTTCGCACACTTGACTGGGCTTTCCTCTTACCTTAAACCCTATCCTCTTCCTTCTTGCCTTCCCTCCCTTCTTCCTTCTTTTCTCATTCCCTTACTCCCGTTCTTGCAACTCTCTCTCCCTCTGACCTGTTGCACCTCTCTTTTCTTCCTTCCCTCCTTCCTTCCTTCCTTTCTTCCTTACGTCCTTTCCTTAGTTCCTGTAGCCCTCCCTCCTGTCCTACCCCTTTTACCTCCCCTTTCTCACACCCTCCACTCTCTCTCTCCCTCCCCTGTACACTCTTTCGGCTTCTCCATCAACAATTTACTCCCTCTATTCAACCATCCAGTTATCCGAACCCCATTTTCTGCTCCAATCATGCCCCCAAAGAGAACGGAGTGGAGGACGAACGGGGGAAGGGGGGACTGACAACTAGGAGACATTGGCTTTGGAATGGAATAAAGATTGGTACGTAAAGTGACATGAACGAGCGCGAACGAGGCGACGGCGTTGAGACGGAATATAAAGTGGGCGATGAAAACAGGCAAAAAGGAGGCGTAGTGGAGGAGCTAGAATACAGAATGGCAGGTGGGGAAAAGGAGAGTTGGAAAAAAAGACGAAATGCAGGTGAACTGGGAACCCTACCTGTGTGTCTTTCTCAGGTAAAACGGAATAAAAGAGTGGCGAGTGAAAACAAGGAAAACGAGACGTAGTGGAATACCGAATGACAGATGGGAAAAAAAGAAATGTAGGTGAGATGGGAACACTGCCTCTGTCTGTCGGTTTTGAGACTGGTAAAACGAAATAAAAAAAAATGTGTCGGCTGAAAACAAGGAAAATGAGGCGTTGCAGCGCTAATACAGGACTGTAAATGGGAAAAAAGACAAACAGTAGCTGGAAACTGAACCCGTCTGTCTGTCTGTCCTTCGCTTCCGAGGCTGAGCTGAAACGGAATATAATCGTGGCGGCTGTAAACAAGTACTAAAGGGCATAATTGGTCCAGAATACGTGATGTCGGGCGGGAACAATCGAGGCAACTGTTGGTGTGTCGGAAACTGTTGTATATACCTTTGCGCTGCTTCCCTCGTGGAGTGGCGGTGAGGGCAATCAAAAAGGTATAATTGATTAATAGGTGAAAATGAGATACAGGTAATCCGGAAACTTTACCTGTTCCCTTGCTGTAATTCAGACGATATATGAATGCAGGTGAAAGTAAACAAACAGAAGGGTAGTTGAGCAAGAGTACGGGAATGACAGGTGATAATAAATGAGATAACTGTGAGGCAGAAAATTTACCTGTGTCGTTGTGGAAATAATAGAAAGCAGCAACAAACAGGTTAGAATTAAATCAGTATAAAGAGGAAACAATCACAAGAACGTCAATGAGTCAGAATATAGAATGACAGTTGAGAGAAAGGAAATGCAGGTGAGGCAGAAACTTCACCTTTATCTTTGTGGAAATAAGTGAAAGTCGAAACGCGATAAAATGTAAATCAATATAAAGAGGAAACAATCACAAGAGCGTCAATGAGTCAGAATGTAGAATGACAGGTGAGAGAAAGGATATGCAGGTGAGGCAGAAACTTCACCTTTATCTTTGTGGAAATAAGTGAAAGTCGAAACGCGATAAAATGGAAATCAATATAAACAGAATGTAGAATGACAGGTGAGAGAAAGGATATGCAGGTGAGGCAGAAACTTCACCTTTATCTTTGTGGAAATAAGTGAAAGTCGAAACGCGATAAAATGGAAATCAATATAAAGTGGAAACAATCACAATAAACGTCAATGAGTCAGAATATAGAATTAAAGTTGAGAGAAAGGATAAGAGATACCTGTGAGATGGAAATTTTACTCGTATCTTTGTGGAAATAAGTGAAAGTCGAAACGCGATAAAATGGAAATCAATATAAAGTGGAAACAATCACAATAAACGCCACGGAGCCAGAATTTAGAATGGTAAGAGGAAACAAACGAGGCAGAAGGAGAGAAGAAGAGTTGAGATAGAAACTTTACCTTTATCTTTGTGGAAATAAGTGAAAGCCGAAGCAGAATAAAAATAAAACAAAATACTGTGAAATGAAAATGAAAGAGAATCAACCACAATAAACGCAATTGAGTCAGAACACAGAAAGACAGGTAGGAAACGGATAAGAGATACCTGTGAGATGGAAATTTTACTCGTATCTTTGAGGAATAACAAAAAGTCGAAACAGAATAAAATGAAATCAATAGAAAGTGGAAACATTCAAAATAAACACCACTAAACCAGAATACAGAAAGACAGGCAGAAACAGATTTGATATTCCTGTGAGATGGAAATTTTACCCGTGTCTTTGAGGAATAATAAAAAGTTGAAACAGTATAAAACGGAATCAATATAAAGTGGAAACATTCAAAATAAACACCACTAAACCAGAATACAGAAAGACGGGCAGAAACAGATTTGATATTCCTGTGAGATGAAATTTTTGCCCGTGTCTTTGAGGAATAATAAAAAGTTGAAACAGTGTAAAACGGATTCAATATACAGTGGAAGCAATCAAAATAGACGCCACTGAGCCAGCATAGGAGAGAAAAAAAAAAAAAAAAGGAGAGAAGAGGTAAGGCAGAAATTTCACCTGTATCTTTGTGGAAATCATAGAAAGTGAAAACAGTGTGAATCGAAAACATAGCAGAGTCATGATAAAATAGAGTAAAAAAACATCAAAGGGAAGCCATGCAGAGGGACAGGGAGGCACAAAAGAGATTCCTGTGAGTGAATATATGCGTACCTTTGCAACCATGTAGAGCCCGGTTATACAAGAGGTGAATGGGAGGCAGGTAAAGGCCGTCTACACCTGAAAAAAGGGGAAACTACATTATATTGCTTTCCCCAACTTCCCTTTCTCTCTTGTTGCCGGTGTAAAAAGAGAAGGGTTAGGGAGAGAGAGAGAGTAATGAAGTTGTGCAATATTGTCTGGTTATGAGAGTCAAAAAGAGAGGAGTGAAACACGTACACACACACACACACACACACACACACACACACACACACACACACACACACATTTTTTTGGTTTACTGCCTTATGAAACTGAAGACTCCAGAAAATAAGAGAGAGAGAGGGCGAGGGATAAATTTACTAAGACGAGAAGCTTTTGTACTTAACTTTTGATGGGCGAGGGAGGGAATGAGGAGGAAAAATGAGGAGGAAGGGGAGAGGAAGGACTAATAGGAAGATAAGAGGAAGAGTGGGAGGAGGAGGAGGAGGTAGGAGAGGGAGGAGGAGGAGGAGGAAGTGTATGATCTCTCTCCCTCCTCCTCCTCCTCCTCTTCCTCCCCCCCCCCCTTCCCTTCTCCTCTCCCATCATCATCATCATCATCATCATCCTCTCATTTGTTTTTTACCTGCAAAAGTTTAAGTTCATATCATTTTGAGGGGAAAAAGCGAGGGAAAGATAGTTTGACTTTCTCTCTCTCTCTCTCTCTCTCTCTCTCTCTCTCTCTCTCTCTCTCTCTCTCTCTCTCTCTCTCTCTCTCTCATGATATAATCTCCGACGTATCATCTGCATAGAAAGACCAAACAAAAGGAAGATAAAATATGGAGAACCTCTGGGAATGGAAGACGAAGAGGGAGGGAGGAAGGGTGATGATTAAGGAAGGAGAAAAGATCGAGGGGGGGGGGAGGGATGGTAAGGATAAGAGGAAGAAGGTTTGGAAAGGGAGGAGGAAACGTGGGAGGAAATATAGGAGGGAGAAGGAGGAGGAGGAGGAGGAGGATATGAAGGCGAGGAAAGGTTTGAAAAGCGTGGGAAAGGGAGAAGGAAAGGTGGAAGGGAGAGGAAAGGGAGCTGGTGATAGTGGAGGTGGTGGTGTTCTTAGTGAAAGTGGTCGAGGAAGAGGAGGAAGAAGAGGAAGATAAAGATTTACAAAGGGAGGAGGATTATTAGGTGCTGGCGTTCTTAGTGAAAGTGATCGAGGAAGAGGAGAAGGAGGAAGAGGAAGATAAGGATTTACAAAGGGAGGAGGATTAATGCACGGAGCTCAAAGTGCGGTGGTGGGTTAATAACAGCCGCAGGAGACGTTGGAGATAACATGCATGCTCTCCCTCCCCTCTTCCCTTCTTTCGCTGCCTCTCAGATCATCATTTCGGTTCACTATCTGCGTTCCGCCGTGTGTGTGTCTCCCTGTCGTCACTGAAGCGGGAGTCGAGTGTGGCCAGACTCAACGAAACAAAATAAAAAAGAAAAAGTGAAAGACCAAATGAAAGAAGAAAAATATGAGACCCACAGGACTAAGCTTCACACACACACACACACACACACACACACACACCAGACGTCAACTTGCGAGTGTGGTGATCGCGGGCCACGGAGATCATGTCCCGCCCTTCTGACGATTCTCAGCCCTCGTCAAGTGGCCAGATGTCACCTACATGCTGTCTGTCAACTCTCTACCATCACAAACTTCTGTCGAGTGGAAGGCCGGCAGTGTTGCCAACTCAAAATTTATAAATCCGCTAGGATGGCCTAAAAAATCCGCCAGATGATAGGTGAAGCTAGAAAAACTTGCAGCTAGATTGGACTTGAAAATCCGCCAGTTACTCTTTTCAATTCTAAGATTTTTCCCGCTAGATTGACATGCAATTCCGCCAGATCTAGCGTAAAATCCGCTAAAATGGCATCACTGAAGGCCGGGGACAGCATCAGCCAACGAGGAGGCGGTGGTTGAGTGGTGGTCCGGAAGCAGGTTTCCGCCCGCCGCTACCGCTACCGGCCTAAAATTACTCACGTGCTGTCCTAAAGACCACCAATCCACCCGGACTCTAGCGAAACTCTCTAAAGAGGATCAAGTGGAGCTCCGGGGGTAGCATAAGCCAAGCAAGATGTCGCAACTATAAAAAAGAACACTTGCCTGCCCCACCGGCCCAGGGTTAAACATCCATGCCCCATCAAGATAGCCTATCAGCGCTATGAGCCAAATGTAAAAAACAAACAAAAAAACAAGAATAATATAAAATCGGTGCCTCTGGAAAAAAAAATAGCCAGACACCGGGGCTTAGAAACTGTTTGCCGGCGACATTAAGTAAAAAAGAAACGTTAAAAAAGAATGTTTAGTGGCGCCGGGAAAATTTATTCAGCGAGCTTCGTTATCACAGAATAATTTATTTTTGCTTCCAACGATTTTCTTGTTTTTTTTCGAAGAATATTATTCATTAACGAGTTTAAGCACACTAACGGGAATTCAATGAACGCAGAGTAATGACGTTAAAAGTAGCTTTGCAGAATATTTTTAACATGTGTTGCATAAACTACCGACCCAACAAATCTCTCTCTCTCTCTCTCTCTCTCTCTCTCTCTCTCTCTCTCTTTCATGCGTGTGTGTGTGTGTGTGTGTGTGTGTGTGTGTGTGTGTATCTAAGCTCTGCCAAAAGTCTGATGTTTCATGGAATTTCTTATTGTCATGTGTCTTAATAAAAATACTTGTATAGAAAATATCCAAAATCAGTTTTAACATGTGAAAAATCCCACGTTCAAGAAGGGATGTTTTGTGTAAGGGAGCAAACACTTCATCGAAATTCATAACAACATACAAAGTTACAGGTTCTGGGAGTTCAGTAAAGGCTGTGCCCGTAATCAAAATCTGTCCACTGGGCTGCTCGCTACCACAGATACCGGCCATTTTTTTCCATGCAAAGTGATCATTAATACTCATCACTGTTCTGGCAGCTTTTAACGCCAGCCTTCCACTCCCATAGACTACAGTGGACGGCGGAGTGGCGGCAGGGGAGGGGAACGATGGGGAGAGGCACCGGGGGGGGGGGGGGGGGGTGCCGGGATGTAAAAGGGAGGTGATAATGTGATGCGAATTTCAGTACAGCGCGGGGAATAAAACACTTGTGATGCGATGATGCTGACAATGGCGGTGATAATGGTGTTGATGGGATGATGGTGGTGATTGTGATGATCAGGATGATGATCATGATAATAATGGTAATATTATTAATGATAATGATGTTAGTTATCTTATTATTATTATTATTATTATTATTATTATTAGTAGTAGTAGTAGTAGAAGTAGTAGTAGTAGTAGTAGTAGTAGTAATGATAGTAGAAATGATAATAAGTATGAAAAAAATAATAATAATGATGATAGTAATGATAAATCAGTCCCACCACTCGCTAATGCTATTCTTCACCTTTATTGCGCGGGAGTGTTTTCTTTAAGCCGGTAAATTAATTACTCGACACACATGATATTTAACACTACCACCCTCCCCTCCCCACCTCGGCCACCATCTTTCCAACCACCCTCACACCGCTCCCCCGTCCTGCCCGTGTGTTCATTCCTCCCATCCCACATCGCGATTAGCACGCCTAGCTATGAATCCGCGAGCCCGGGCAGTGGGCACACAACTCACCCAGCTGTTCATCCTTCTTTTTAGGCAGGGTGATAAATGTAAACCTGCGGAACAGCGCCTCCTCCTCCTCCTCCTCTTAATCCTTCTTCTCTTCCTTTACCCTGTTTTTAATTAATATTGTCTAGTATAGTTTTAAAATATAGTGTATTTAATATATCATTCGGCGCCACATGACCGTGCAATTGCGACGCCCAGACAAACCCCCCAATAATCAATCAATTCTTCTCTTCCTCCTCTTCCCTCTTGTCCTCCTTCCTCTTCCTCTCCTCCCCCCACAGCCACACACACATACTGGTCAGTAAGTACAATGTATCCCTCGTGTTGCAGGCCTCGCTCTGTAGTGACGGCAGGGATCGTCCAGGCGCCGCGTGGCCCGCCCTGCAGACTGTTGTGTCGCGGCGGTGGGCGGAGTAAGGCGCCGACAACCGGGTTTAGGCAAGGAGAGGGACTGAGTGGCAGGTGAGAGGGGTGAGGTGAGACGACCATTATTGTTACCACTATTGCTACTACTATTACTATTATTGTGACTACTATTGTTACTACTCTTATTGATAACTCTTGTCTTTTTTTCTGTTTTTATATACACTTTTTAATCAGTTTCATAATTTATATAGTCTCTCTCTCTCTCTCTCTCTCTCTCTCTCTCTCTCTCTCTCTCTCTCTCTCTCTCTCTCTCTCTCTCTCTCTCTCTCTCTCTCTCTCTCTCTCTCTCTCTCTCTCTCTCTCTCATCTGTTTATTTTTTCCTGTTTCCTGTCTCCGTTTTCTCAGGTATTTAATTCCCTCCTCTAATAACATTTTGTCTTTATTAGCTCTTTCCTTGCCTTTCCTCCTCTTGTCTTTCTTTCTTTTTAACGTCTTTTCATTCTTTCCTCTTTCCTCTTTCCTCTTTGATTCTTCTTTTCATTTGTTTTCCATTTTCTTTTCCCTTCGTTTCCATGAGGTGTGTTTGGCTTCACGTATATTTTCTTCACCTTCATTTACTTTGTCTTCATTTTTTTGTATTTATTTTCTCGTATTTTATCACTTGTTTATTTGTTTGTTTGTTTGTTTGTTTTCCATTCCTTTCCATCAGTTTTTTTTTTTTTTTTTTTGCCTTCATGTGTTATTTTCACCATCATTTATTTGGTCTCCGCTTCTTTATTATCTCATTTTTTTATTACTTTTTTATTCGTATTCTATTTGTATTTATATTTATCTCTATTTTCCGTCCTTTCCATTAGCTGTGTGTGCATTTATATATTGTTTCTTCCTTCATTTCTTCTTCTTTTTTTTATCTATTCTAACTTTTTATTACTTTTTATTGACATCGTATTTGTATTTATTTTTATCTGTATTTTCTTCCCTTTCCATGAGCGGTATTTTCCCTTCCTCTGTTATTTTCACCTTCATTTATTTTGTGTTTTCTTTCTCATTTCTCATTTTTATTACCTTTCATCTGCATTGTATTTGTATTTGTATCTATTTATATTTTCTTTACTTCCCATTTCCTTCTTCTGTTATCTTCGCTTTCCTTTATCTCGTCTTTCTTCTTCTCTCTATATATTTTTTTCACTTTTATTCCTTTTCATTTGCATCGTATTCGTATCTGTATTTATTGCTATTTTCTTTTCCTCTCCATTTCCTTCCTCTGTTGTTTCCGCTTTCCTTTATCTCGTCTCTCGTCTTCTCTTCGTATTTTTTTCATTTTTATTCCTTTTCATTTGCATCGTATTCGTATCTGTATTTATTGCTATTTTCTTTTCCTCTCCATTTCCTTCCTCTGTTGTTTCCGCTTTTCTTTATCTCGTCTCTTGTCTTCTCTTCGTATTTTTCGTGTTTTATTACCTCCTCTCTCTCCCTCCCTCTCTGTCACGATCCACTGCCTCCCCATCTCTCAATTCGCGCACCCTTTTCAAACATGACTTATTTGCTCATTCCTCTTCGCCTCTCTTTTCCGTTTCCTCTATTCTCTCCTCTCACTTACCCGCACACGTTTCCTCCTCATCCTCCCCTCCTCCTCCTCCTCCTCTTCTGTCTCCTCCTCCTCTTCTGTCTCCTCCCTCACCTCAGTTTTTGTTTTGTTTTCGTCTCTCTCTCTTTCTATCTATCTATCTATCTTTCTATCTATCTATATCTATCTACAAGTGTTTTTCGTATTGTTGAGAGAGAGAGAGAGAGAGAGAGAGAGAGAACGTCAATATGGCCCGATGGAGTTCTGTCTCGATGGAAAAAATATGTCCCTCGTATTTACTTGTCACCTCTCTTGGTATACATGTGTGCGTGCGTGCGTGTGGGTGTCTGTGTGTGTGTGGGTGTATGTGAGTGGGTGTGTGTTTATCTGTCTGTCTGCCTGTCTGTCTGTCTGTCTGTCTATTTCGTCTTTTCTCTCATCTCCTTTCCTCTTTATTTATATCCCGCTTTTCCTCTTTCCTCTCTCTCTCTCTCTCTCTCTCTCTCTCTCTCTCTCTCTCTCTCTCTCTCTCTCTCTCTCTCTCTCTCTCTCTCTCTCTCTCTCTCTCTCTCTCTCTCTCTCTCTCTCTCTCTCTTCATTAGTCACAGTTACCTTGTTATCATGTTGGTTTTCGTTATCATTATCGTCAATTTCACCCTTTTATCGCTTTCTTTTTATTTTCAAGTCGATTTTTATTATTTTTTTTCAAGTCTGGTTTTTTTTTCCTCTTTTTCGTTCAAGGTTTCGCTGGCTGTTTATTTCCATCACTGTTATTGTTGTCGTGTGTCTGTCTGTCTGTGCCATGTGTCTTCATTAGTCGTCTCACAATATCAATTTTCTGTCCTATCTTCCTTTCTCCTTTATCCCAAGTTTATATATATTTCTCTCTCCTTTCTTCTCTTCTCCTCCTTGTTTTCGCTTTCCTTTGTTATTCATATTGTCAAATCGCATTATATATATTTTTTGCACTTTTTTGTATTCTTTTCTTATTCTCTTTCTTCTTCCTCTCTTATTTATTCGTAGTTTCAATTCAGTTTATATATAATTTTTTTTTTTGCGTCTTTCTTCTGTGTTTCTCATTTTCTCTTCTCTCTTTCTTTCTCTTAGTTGCAGTTTATTAATATCCTTCCTTTCTCATCTTTTTTTTATTTTTCTCCTTTTTGTTGTTTCATCCTTCAGATTTTCGATTATTATACTGTTTTATTTTTTTTGTGCGTGTTTCTTCCTCCTCCTCTTTCTTCTTCCTTCCTTCCTTCCTCTTTCCTTTCTTTCTTTTCATATCATTTTTATTCTTCGTCTATCCTTCATTTTTTACATTACTATATTGTTTGTTTTTCCTCTCGTTTCTTCCTCCTTCTTTCTCTTCCTTCCTTCGTTCCTTCCATCCTCTTTCTTCCCCTTTTTATCTACAGCTTTTATGTCTTACTTTCTCCTTATTTTCTTTCTCTCTTATTCAGGTTTTCAATTCACCTTACACATCTTTGCACCTTTTTTTTTTTTGGTTGCTTTTTTTTCTCCTTTATTTGTAGTCTATTTATATCTTTCCTTTCACTCCTATTTTCCTTTCTTCTCCTTTTTATTTTTGTTCCTCCTCCATCCCTCCGTTTTTTTTTATTCGTGTACTTGTTTGCATCTTGTTTTGCGTTCTCTTCTTTCCTGGAGTTTATTTACACATATTTTCTTTCTTTCTATTTATTTCTTCTCTTCCCTTCCTCCATACTTCAGATTTTTCCCTTCAGATTCGATTCGTTGACACTTTCTTTTCTTCGCGTTTTTCTTTTTTTTTTCATTCGCTTCTATTTATTTTTCTTCCTTCTTCTTCCCTCATGTTTGCTCTTCATTTATTTGCATTTCTCTCGATTCATTTTATCTGCAATTAATTATCTCCCCTTATTTTTCTTTTTTCTGCTTTTTTCGTCCTTCCTCCCTCCTCCATATTTATCATTCACTTGTCTGCACTCTTTGTTCTTTGTTTTCTCTCTCCTCTTTTATTTATTTTGCCCTGAACACATTTATCCACTAATTTATTCATTTTAATTTTCCTCCCTTTTTCCCTTTACGTTTTTACCCTTTATTCCTGTTTCCTTCCTTTCCCCCCTTCATTCAATCACTCAGTCACCCATTCACTCATCCCTCAATCAATTCAGTCAGCCAGTAATTCACCCATACATTAATTATTTCGTTGTCATTAATTTATTCATAGACACCTTCAGTTATCAGTTCTCTCCTTCCATTCCTTTTTCCCCCCTTTTCTTTCTGCTTCCTCTATTTACTCATTCATGTATTCTTCCCCGTTCTATCATTACCTTACCCTCTTGCTGTCTGTCCACACCTGCCGTAACTGCCTCACCTCATGCATATTCTCACATCTCTTTTCATCCTAACGCCATTCCATCTTCTCTTGCCTCTCCTCCTCCTCATCCTCCTCCGTCATTCCATCTTTTTCACGTTTCTCATCATTTTTCCCCACTCGCGCCTCTTCTCATTTCCTTTACCATCTCTCTTACCTGGATTTATCATTTTTCTTTTCAGTTTCCTTCCCCGCAGCTTCCACTCTCGTTGATTTTCACTCCTCCTTCCCTCCTTCTCTGCCTCCCTCCCTCCCTCCCTCCCTCCTTCTCCAACTTACATTCACCCTCCTTTTTATCCCTCCTTCTCTCCCTCCTTACCCCCATTTTCTTATCTCTTCTCCTTCATCCCTTCCCCCTCTCCTGCCTCGCTTCCTCTCCATCTTTTCCTGCAACACAACCTCCATTCATCCGCTCTCTCTGCCTCCCTTCCCCCCTCCCTCCCTCCCGTCTTCCCGCTGTCAATGCTTCTCTTCACGAATCTCAAAAACTTTCCAAATTGCGTTAATATTTACTTAAGACTTACTCAGGTGAGGCTCCAAACTGTTAACTGCTGAAGACAACAGAGAGGGAGTCTGTGTGTGTGTGTGAGAAAAAGAGAAAAAATTACAGACAGACAGACAGACAGACAGACCGACGGAGATTTACATAAATGTTCCGACCACATAGATTCTACGGTTAAGAGACTAGGTGGTGTGTCCCTAAGTGAAGCGGCGCCACACGGCCACGGAGACGCCTTAGGGAATGTTCGGGTGCAGGAAGTGGTCCCCGAGTTTGCTATTACGTGAATCAGTCCTGGTGCTGCACTGAACAACTGAAGGTGGGAGCTGATTCAATCTTCATACAACAAAATAAATTTGGTGCATTATAGATTGATGGGTTTGAACTTGAGCTTTGCACCATTGTTTCTCATTAGCCTCATCGATCATAAACAATTTGGATTCGTCCACATTCGTAAAGTCACTAAACATTTTAAGGCAACGGATCAGTTTCGCTTGGAGGCGGCGTTTGTCAAGAGAAAACATGTCAAGAAAAGAAGTCTTTACTCCCACGTTTACTGCACAAGGAAGAGACTGTGTAGATGTCCCTGCGTTGAACACCTAACTTAACAACGGGTCTGGCGCGGTGAGGAGACCAAAACTGCACCACGAACTCTAATTTAGGCGAGACTAAGCTGTTATATAACATCAGTATTACATCACTATTCTTGGATGAGAAGCTCCTAGTCATAAAGCCCAAAATTCTGTTTGCTTTATTTACTTCTTCAATTCATTGTTGGGATAATTTAAGATGACAGCTGGACAGACCCGACGCAAAGACAGGCCCGCCATGTAGGCAGAACCATACAGAACCATACAGAACCATACAGAACCATACATAACCATACATAACCATACAGAACCATACAGAACCATACAGAACCATACAGAACCATACAGAACCATACATAACCATACAGAACCATACAGAACCATACAGAACCATACAGAACCATACAGAACCATACAGAACCATATAGAACCATACAGAACCATACAGAACCATACAGACGGCTCCGGCGCATAGACAACCCCCAAGCGCAAACCTGCTCCTGTTTCCACTGCTCTTATTTGCTGGCTCACCCACACGACACAAAGACCCAACATTCATGACTGCACACTCTACAAACACTATGCATGTATATTAGGAGGTTCATGCATGCCTTCACGCCCGCGCAACACACAGCTCCAGAGTGCGGCCGAACACTTTGAACACCGCCCATACATATCGCTGAGGGGAACTTTGATGTTTAGTTTTGGTGGCAGCGTTTCCGCGAATCGACTATTATTAACAGGCTTCCAGGAACACCGTCCGCCGACTGTTTCCAGGGTGACACGCTCATGACCTCCCCTGCAGCATAATGACAAAAAGATAATAATAATGTTCATGATGCTGATAATGATAATAATGATGATTATGATGATGATGATGACAATGATAATAGTAATAATAATAATGGTAATATTAAAATAGATAATAATTACATGAATGATAATAATAAAGTCGGAACAATCTCGACAAGACAAGTTGGAGGAGAAGGAGGAGGAGGAGGAGGAGGAGGAGGAGGAGGAAGGAGACGCCGGTGTACTGAGCGAGTTAACTTGTCCCCAAGTGTCCCTGATGCTCCTTCAAGGGAACTTCCCCTGCAATAGTTATAGCAATAATGATACTCGTTATTATTACTGTATAGGCTTATCATCATCATCATTTTACAATATTCAACAACAGCATCAACATCCAAACAACATTAGCAATAAAAAAAAAGCAGTAATAAAACAACATCGATATAATTGAAATAACAAGAACAATAAATCATTAAAAGGGTCGTTAGTTGAATCGGTCGAGTGTAGTCGCGGCTGAAAGGGGGAGTGACGGGGGCGAGGGAGGCGAGGCGGGGCGGGGCGGGGCGGGGTAGAGCAAGGCGCGGTGCGTGTGTCCAAGAGATAGCGGCGGCGGAGAGAAAAGACGTGTTGGCATTTTCTCCTCAGCGGCCGTCGCTTGGCCCGCCGGTGATGGGTGGTGCTGGGCCGTCGCTGGGTGGACGCGACACGAGGCGCGGATGCTTACAAAATTGACACAGGCAGGAGGCAGCCATGCATGAAGGCTGTACGTGTTGGAAGAGACAAACAGGTTCACTCACAGCCCCCGCCGCCCCTTGCGTGATTTTAAAAGCGTCGTGTTAGTCTTCGTCGACAATAATGCAGCTGATTTATCTTTTTTGGACCCGTTTTTCAAGGCGGGATTAGTTGGTTCTGTTGATTTTTTTTACATCACTTTCTACGACTTAGTAATATGTCGACTTAACTATGAAAAAAACAAACACTTCTAAATAACTCCGTCCCAAAAGTGGAATTAAAGGTCTAACTCACCACATAACTATTACTTAATACTAACACGAGGCTTAAAAAATCTGGTGCCTGTGTTCAGAGGCCGCTGGTGACCCGTGCTTCGAGACCATTCTTAGAGGACGCAAAGAAAAGTCTGGAATGTTTTTGGTAACGTACGCCCGAGAAAGAATAGCACGGCGACAAGATAAAGCAAAGTCTGGAGGGTTTTTGGTAACGTACGCCCGAGAAAGAATAGCACGGCGACAACAAGTTAGTATGTGTTGAAAGAGATTAAGAACTTCATCCACAACTTTGGTCCCTGAACTCGGTTGCTGCCACGGTGACTGGTGCCGCTGGTTCAGGCGCTCCTTGGGGATGCGATACGCGGACGTGGAACGCTTGGAAAAGTGAATACAAGAGGAAGGCAGTGCGGCGCGGAGTTAGCCAGCGGAGAAAGAGATACAAAGTTACAGCTGCATTCTCAGACACAGCCACGCATGGAGATTATACTCGTAATGTTGTGTGAGCTGGGAATTTGTGGGACTTACACGTATATTACCAAGGGACATGAGAACAGTACAGCCTTAGCCACAGCCTCAGTTAAAACCACAGCAGCAGCAGCATTACGAACCGCACCCCATCGGTCCATATTCTTAAACGTATCGGGCTTCCACTACGACTATTTCCCAAGGCTACAGAGAAGATTAACCCGTCCGCTGCAATTGGCACGGATTTGGCTTTCACTGGTAGCCTGGTAACATATACTCCCAGGTCTTTCTCTGCCTCTGTGGCGGATAGTGGAGTGTTTCCTATGTGGTATTGGTGTGCTGGATATCCCCTCTCAAGATGCATGACTTTACGTTTTTCATCATTGAATTATAGCAGCCACTTTTTGTTCCACTCCTGTAGCTTGGTGATGTCTTCTTGTAGGAAATCCGTAGTCAAGGGGTTAACCGGGTTTCCATGTATGTTTTTTTTCCGTTCACGTTGCAGAAGTCGGGTAAAACTATCACCAGGATCACAAAACAGTCCATGCAAATCCCAGCAACTTCTACGAGAGACATTTCAAACAGGTGAACTGAGATGCCGATACTTAAAAACACGGGCCACAGTCACAAGCACAAGCATACACAAGGATACACAAGGATAATAGGACGTGGATTACCCTTTCAAAATATCCACCTGTGTGATTTAACCTTAGTACGCATTGCCGAGAATAGTGAGCCTTGCAAAGAGTGACGATGTGGAGTGATGGAGGAAGTGGAGAGGAGGGAGGCAGGTGTGTGTGTTTGTGTGTGTGTATTTACCTAGTTGTATTTACCTAGTTGTAATTTTACAGGGCCTGGGCTTACGCTCGTGTGGTCCCGTCTCCGTATCTATGATTATCCAACTTTTCCTTGAAGCTCTGCACACTCTTCGCCGATACTATATCTTCACTTAGTCTGTTCCAAACCTCTAGATTTCTTTGTGGGAAGCTATATTTCTTTGTCTCTTGAGCATCTTCCCTTCCTCAACTTTTTACTTCCTAGTCGAGTGTGTGTGTGTGTGTGTGTGTGTGTGTGTGTGTGTGTGTGTGTGTGTGTGTGTGTGTGTGTGTGTGTGTGTGTTGCGTCACGAAATACTCCTCGGGGCGTGTGACATTGCATAGCCCGGCAGGTGTATGAAGTGTGCTGAGAGAGAGAGAGAGAGAGAGAGAGAGAGAGAGAGAGAGAGAGGGAGAGGGAGAGGGAGATGGGGGCGAGAGTTATTGCGCTGAAGGTCGAACAGACTCTCGGAAAAAAATGTAAATAGAGCTAAAAAATATGAGGATAAAAGTTAGTTGCGAAATAGGAAGGAACAAGAAAAAGTGAGTTATTGACGAGCAGGAGCGCGTAACTCTTCACCCCGAGGCGCGGAGTGTATTGTTTCTCTATTCTGCCTCATTATGGCGCGTGTTGCTCGTCGTGAAGGGAATGGGAGACAGTGAGAGACATAGAGAGATAGACAGATAGATAAATAGTTAGACAGATAGATGGATAGATAGATAAATAGATAGGTAGATACATAGGTGGCTAGATAGACAGATAGATAGATAGATAGATAGGTAGATAGATAGATAGATAGGTAGATGGATAGAGTGATGGGTAGATAGACAGATAGATAGATAGATAGATAGATAGATAGATAGATAGATAGACAGATAGGTAGATAGATAGACAGATGGATAGATAGGTGGGTAGATAGACAGATAGATAGATAGATTGATAGATGGATGGATAGACAAATAGATAGATAGAGGGATAGATCGACAAATAGACAGACATATAAGGAGACAAATAGATACATACATACTTACATACATACATACATACATACATACATATATTAAATAGATAGATAAAGAGAAAAAGAGAAAAACGAAGCCATGAGAATTTAAAATAAGTAAGATGTCAAATACGTATATGGTATCTGGTGTACATTCCAGCAAAAATATTTTAAAGAGAAAAAATAAACGAAAAGAAAGTTTGAAAATATGTGCTAATGTTTCTTATTTCCTCTTCATATAAATTTTCCGGCAAGAGGATTAAAAAAATAAAAATAAGAAAAGGGAGAAGAAGAAAAAGGAACAATTAAAAAAAAACATTGCATTTTATGGCCAATTTGAAGTCAAACGAATTTTCCTTTATTTATTTATTTTTGTCGGCGTTTTAACATTTAGCTTCAAAATATTTCACACTTTTTCGTTTCATTTTTATTCCCCCCGTAGAAGCAATCACTGTTCCTGGACTGGACGTCTCTATTTTTATCCCCACTTGAACATGTGAATCCAAACCTTTCATTCCTTTTCGATAACTTTATTTCTTTTGTTTCTGGAGGTGGGGACAATGGCCATTAGTGGGTGTCCTTAGGCTCAATGAGGAAAATATATGGATGCCGATGCACTCCTTGGACGAGGGAGGATGGGGAGGGGGGAGGAGATGAAGAGGAGGAGAGATGAGAGGAGTTAAGTTTTGGAGCTATGGAAGAGGGATGCAAGTGGATAGAGATGAGGTGAGATGTTGAGGGGAGCGTGGAGAAGAGGAGAAGGGGTAGAGGGGGACTGAGATAAGAAGGGAAGATGAGGGAAGAAGGGTGAAAGGGGGCAGAGGTAGGGTGAGATGAAAAGGGAAGAGAGAGTGTGAAAAGGGTGGTAGATGGTTGGGGAGAAGGGCGGAGGGATCAGAGATAGGTTGGACGGAAGAAGGGAGGAGGGTGACGTGGATGGTTGATGGTAATAGAAGGGGGAGAAGGAAATGAATAAGGTGAGATGGGAAGGGTAGACTGTGGTGATGGTAGCTAATTGCGTAGGGGAAGGAAGCGGAAGGGACGGGGCATAGGAGGGTTGGAGGAGTGTGACGGAGGGGAGACTATATAGGTTGGTATTATGACACTTTGGCTTCTCACATCAGCTATTTCTAAAGGTCAAAGAGGGGGGCAGTCGGGTTCTAATGAGTGTTTCTTTAGGCTCACGGTACAGAGGAGGGGTCAAACTACCATCAGGGTCATAAAACTACTCCTGGAAATGCCCACAACTCCTATGAAAGCCTCGTTAGATATGTGTTCTTGAGCGACGAAATGTCTTATAATACGACTCTATATATGTCAGAGGGAGAGGCGTGTTACGCGTTAAGCTCCTCGACCAAATGGAGAGCAAAAATCAGCAGTAGAATCTCGCGAAAAAGCCATCCGGTTAGCAAATGCTCACTGCTGGGGCTGGTGCTCGTCAAATTTGGCCCAGTGTGACGCCAGCTTTAGGCAGTGCTAATACACGTACACCTGCTGGCTGGAGTGCCTCATGAGCGACGTGGTAATGAGGTGAGGAGCAGCGTTGCCAAATTATCGTACTCATCGCATTGCATTTTCCTAGTTTCTGACCGATAACTATAGCAAAAAACACAAACCTCAATAAATAACAGTTTTAATGCTAGCTTTGATGATTTTCTGTCGTTATTTGTGTAGGTACGAAAGTTTGAGGCTTAAAAAGTTATAAATACGTTGTGGTGAATACGATAATCTGGGTGTGGCGGGGCGAGAGCATTACCGCGCTGTTTCTTATTGGTGGGGATGAGGCTGGGTGCTGGCGAAGGAGGGAAACAGAGGGGAGATGAGGGTCTGTTTGTTGCATGTATGTTTGACGTGAGGCGTGAGGAGGGCGTGTGAGGGGGTGAAGGATGAAGTAAACGATTTGATGGGGGATGAGGTTGGGTGGTGGAAGAGAGGAGGAGGTAAGGGAAGGATGAGATTCTGTTTGTTGTATGTTTGACGTGAGGTGTGAGGAGGAGGGCGTGTGAGGGGGTGAAGGATGAAGTAAACGATTTGATGGGGGATGAGGTTGGGTGGTGGAAGAGAGGAGGAGGTAAGGGAAGGATGAGATTCTGTTTGTTGTATGTTTGACGTGAGGTGTGAGGAGGGCGTGTGAGGGGGTGAAGGATGAAGTAAACGATTTGATGGGGGATGAGGTTGGGCTGGGAGAAGAGAGGAGGGAAGGAAAGGATGAGATTATGTCCGTCGCATGCTTGACGCTGAGTGTTGAGTGGCAAAGGGATAAAAGGGATAAAAGGGGTGTTGGGTGGGCGGAGTGGGGTGGCCTAGTGAGGGTTGAAGACGGAACAAACGTTTTTCCTTTAATACCTCTTCACCCACCCGCAAATTTCCAATATCAACCTTTACTGTGTCTATTTATAAGTATCCTGCAACACCTGACGTGCAAATACTCATCTCCAATTCAAAGCGAAGAGTTATCGATACTATTGGGTTCTCGCGATTCACGAGCCGCTGAGTGTCTGCATCGCGGCGGCGGGACAGGCGGTGAGCGAGGCTGCCATCGAGCGGGACTGGGCTGCATTACGTCGGATAAGGTTTCTATTTGCTGGAGCTGCATTACTAATTAGGTTGTGGCATTATTGGTTCGGGCTCGGCTTCATAATTTGTCGAATATACTGCAATATTGCTTTTGCTCACTTGGGGAAACGATGGCTGAATGGTCAGCGTGCGTGCCTGGTGTTTTGCAGGCCCGAGTTCAAGTCCCGCCCGTCGTTACAAGCTGGCAATTTTCAGTCACCGTCGAGTGGCCGAAGACTACCCACATGCCATCCTGACGACCACCTACTAACCCGGACTCTAGAGAGGCTTTCAAGAGGATCAAGTGTGAAGGCGGATCAAGTGGAGCTCCGGGAGGCAGCCTGAACCAAGTAAGAATGATGCCCCTATAAAACACTTGCCTGCGCCACTAACGGGCCCACCAGCAGGCAATATCAAGAAAACCTGCCGACGCTACAGGTCCAACGTAAAAAGATAGAATATAACAACAAAATAAGTTACCTATTGCAGAGTCTGATCGGGATAGAAAACAAGTGACTTACGACAGAATCGGTAGCATGTTAAGAAGAGAGAGAGAGAGAGAGAGAGAGAGAGAGAGAGAGAACACCGGGGAATAATCAAATCTGAATATTTATCCCGGAGAATCACTTCAATAATGAGCCAGCCAGCCAGCCAAGGACCCAACGAGTGTGCGTGCGTGCGTGTGTGTGTGTGTGTGTGTGTGTGTGTGTGTGTGTGTGTGTGTGTGTGTTTGCAAGCGGTCCCTGATAACGAGGAAAAAATGCTAATACAGATGAGCAAACTATTCATCCACAGATACACGGCCGGGACAGATACCCTAAAAAAAAGTGCGCAATTCCACGTCGTTATTAGTAGTTGACTGCATCGTGATTCTCGTTGCCGATAAAAAACGACGGAGGAGAACAAATGGGACCGATGGAAAGAAGGACGAGGGTGAAAGTGAAGAGTGTGTCAGAAACGAGAGGAGGGAAGGAGAGCATTGGTGGGAAATATTACACCGTGTTTCTCGTTCCCTCCCAAAAAGCACGAGAAGAAAACGAGAGAGGTAGAAGGCAGGAAATGGATGAAAGTAAAAAGTAGGTGTCAGATAAAGAAAAGCGGGATGGCAAGCAGAAGTGGGCAGTATAACGGGAAAGAGAAACAGAACAAGAGAGAGCTTTGGTGGGAAATATTAGGTTGTGTTTCTCGTTCCCTCCCAAAAAGCACGAGAACAAAACGAGAGAGATAGAAGGCAGGAAGTGGATGGAAGTAAAAAAGTATGTGTCAGATAGAGAAAAGCGGGATGGCAAGCAGAAGTGGGCAGTATAACAGGAAAGAGAAACAGAACAAGAGATTTTCGAAGATATAGAAAAAAATTGTGAGAAAAAATAACAGGACAAAATGGAAAAGTTGAACGGATGAGGAAAGCAGAGAGGGAAGGAAATCAAGGGTAACGAAATATTATGAAAAAGAAAAGCAAAAAAAGGGATATTCGAAGATGAAAGAAAAAGAGAGTCAAGAGGAAAAGAAGCAAGGTAAAATGGAAAAGTTGAAAGGAAGAAAGAGGATGATAGTAAAGAGGGTGTCAGGAAAAAGAAAAGAGACAAAGAAGGCAGGAGTAGAAAGTATAATAGGAAAGAGAGACAGATAAAGAGAGATTCGACGATAAAGTAAAGGAGAGAGGGTCAAGAGGAAGAGAAGGAGGATGAATTTGCCGAGGAGAGGAAGAGGGAAGCGACGAAAGAAGGAGACTGCGAGAGGGAGAGAGACAAAGAGAGAGACGTTCAGACAGGCAAATGGACAGAAATAATTCAGACACAAAAAAAGAAAATTAAGCTCCCCAATTAAAAGCACATTTCGCGTTTTCTCTTTTTAATTAAACGTGGATGATGAAATGAAGTGCAAAGAGGATAGACGTAAAGGAAAGGGAGAGAGAAAGAGCAAAAAATAGAAGGGTCTGAAGGAAGGCGAATAAAGAAAGGTGAGCGGAAAGTGGCGATGCTGGGACGAAAAGAAGAGGAAAGGATGAGGAAGAAGAGGAAGGAAGCAGGAAGGATCGGGAGAGGAAAGAGAATGGACACGACACACACACACACACACTCTCTCTCTCTCTCTCTCTCTCTCTCTCTCTCTCTCTCTCTCTCTCTCTCTCTCTCTCTCTCTCACTTTCTCTTGGTTTCAGCTTCCTTTGATCTTCCTTCTTCTTGCTTTGTCTCCTCATTTTTCGGCTTTATTTTGGTCGAGCTCAAGTTTGCAGTCTTGGTCCTGGTCTTGGCTCTCGCCCCTGGTCCTGTTCGGAAGGGGGAGGGGGAAGGGGGCGATCTGTCTTAATGGCGTGACTTGGTGGAAATTAGTCTGAGAGAGAGAGAGAGATTTGGAAAGTGGGTGGGCGAATATGTGTGTGTGTGTGTGTGTGTGTGTGTGTGTGTGTGTGTGTGTGTGTGTGTGTGTGTGATTACGTTTCTCAAAGTCATCCATATTTCATTTCATCGTTAAGACTAAACCGTATTAATAAGAAAAAAAAATACAGTTTTTAGTGTCTGCCTCGCTGCCTCCCAGCTGGCCTCGCATCTTGATGATCTGCTTGTTTGTTTGTTTATATTCCCGCGATGAAAAGTTTCCGTAATCAACCATTTTCCATTGACATATCTTATTTTCTTTACGTAATTGCATCTACATATTAAAGTTGTCTCAGATTTCGTAAACTTTGTGATGATTGTCCACATTTCTTCCTCATCACTCAGCAGGAAGATGCAAACAGACGATATACTTTTCCTCATGATTGCACCAAAAATTTCGCTTCCTCCAAAGTCTTCTTCCTTCTTTCCTTCCTTCTCTCCCTACTTTCTTTATTCTTACCCATCTATTCGTTTTTTTTCCGCTCATACTCTCCCAAGTTTCTTCCTTTTCTCCTCCCTCCATACTTTTCCTCATGATTACACCAAAGATTTCGCTTCCTCCAAAGTCTTCTTCCTTCTTTCCTTCCTTCTCTCCCTACTTTCTTTATTCTTACCCATCTATTCGTTTTTTTCCGTTCATACTCTCCCAAGTTTCTTCCTTTTCTCCTCCCTCCATACTTTTCCTCATGATTACACCAAAGATTTCGCTTCCTCCAAAGTCTAACTTACTCAACATAAAAGTTTGTTTCGTATAAATAACACCGCCTCAATTTTATCTTCAATTTCTCTGTATCTGTCGGTGTTTACACGTTAGAGTTTTAAAATAAGCGAAACTTCATCATCTGTTTACATTCTTCCTACTCACTATGTATAAACGTCGTCTCGTGTTTCTTGCTTTCTCAGAAAACGCAATTCCCTTCTGCGTCTCTCCCACCGAATGCCTTCTTATAGTCCTTATTCCGCCGCAGTTCTCCTCAAGTCTTACAATAAAACATTTTTCTCACGTCGTCTGTTCCCTCGTTCGTGTGTGAGGCAGCAAGGCTCGTTACTCTCCAAACACGTTTCTTTGCCGCGTTTACGAGTGACGCGACGCTGTCCTATCCTCTACCTCCCTCCCTTGCCCTACCCAACCTTGCCACAGCTCCCCTGCATCGTGTACCAATTGCCCGACCCTATACTATTCCTACCTTCCCTGCTGTGTATATCAATGGTCCAAGCGTCCCTTCTATCAATGCCCCTTACCCTACCCTGCCTTACTACGCCTCCTCTGTCATGTGTTCCATTGGGCCTACCCTATCCACTTCTCACGTTCCCTGCCGTGTATATCAATGCCCTACGCTTACCCTTTTACCTCTCCTTGACCCTAATCCGTACCCTAGCTTCCTACACCTCCCCTGTCATGTGTTCTAGTGGCCCTACCCTGTCCTCTTCCTCCCTCCCCTGCCGTGTACGCTATCCGGTGCCCAACTTTACCCTTCTGCCCCTTCCCTCCCCTATCCTCTCCCTTCCTCCCCTGCTGTGTACGCTCTCAGGTCCCTTACTTTACCCTTCTGCCCCTTCCCTCCCCTTCCCCCCTGCCGTATATATCTTCAGGCACAGTCATTACTCTTCCTCCTCCCTCCTCAGCATTTCCTCGACGTCGTTGCCTCGGCCAGACACGTCCCAGGCGACCAGATTTTGAGGCCATCCACTTTCGCCCGCCTGCCCTCCCGACTTAATTATCTTACCTGTCTGAAGTGAACGCCATCTCTCTCTCTCTCTCTCTCTCTCTCTCTCTCTCTCTCTCTCTCTCTCTCTCTCTCTCTCTCTCTCTCTCGCTCTCGCTCTCGCTCTCGCTCTCGCTCTCGCTCTCGCTCTTTCTCTTTCCTTTTCTGTCTCTCCCTCTCTCTCTCTCTCGGTAAGAAGTTTGGTCGGAAAAGTGATGAAGTCAGCGGGGTTTCGGCTGATAATTAGCGGCTTATGACTTGTCGGTGATGGTGGATTGGTGGTGGTGGTGGTGGTGGTGGTTGTGGTGGGTTGTGAGGCGAAAAAGAAATCTCAGCGATTGCATCTTTGTGTAGCAACGCGAAATACGAGATGATTGCAAAGGTGGTGGTAAATGAAAGGCTTGAGGAGGAAGAGGAGGAGAAGGAGAAGGAGGAGGAGGAGGAGAAGGAGAAGGAGGAGGAGGAGAAGGAGAAGGAGTAGGAGGAGGAAAAGTTTTAAGCGGTGCGCTGATAGACGGCTTAGCTGGCTCTCTTTTCTGCGTGTGTGTCAGTGTGTGTGTGTGTGTGTGTGTGTGTGTGTGTGTGTGTGTGTGTGTGTGTGTGTGTGTGTGTGTGTTAATGCTTTCTTCGTGTGCTACGTTGTTCTTTTTATCACGGTCTTCGTGTTCATGTGTTCTTTTTTGTTTTTGTTTAATTCACACGCTTTCATTACTTCCCCTCCCTCTCTCCCGTCCCCTCCTTCCCTCCCTCATACTTCTCTCCCTTCCCTTCTTTCCCTCTCTCTCCTTCCTTTCCTCCCTCCCATTCTCTTTCATTATTTACTTATCTTAAATTTGGCAGTCTATACATATCTACTTTTTTCTTCATTTCTCCTTTTCTCAATCCGCTTTTCTCCTTCCTTCCTTCCCTCCCTCCATCCCCGCTATCCTATATATCTATCGTTTTTCTCTGTCTGAATATGCTTCAATCTTTTCTTCTCCCTCAATTCCTCCTTCTTTCCCTCCCTCCCTCCCCGCTATCCTATATATCTATCGTTTTTCTCTGTCTGAATATCCATCAATCTTTTCTTCTCCCTCGTTTCCTCCTTCCTTCCCTCCCTCCCTTTCTCCCTACCATCCTGCTTAACTATCTTCCGTTTTTCCTCCGTCTGTATATGCTTCAGTCTGCTTTGTTTTCTCACGATTATTACAAGAAAATGAAAGAGGGAAAGAGTCGGAATTTTGGGAAGCTGCTTACATTCGCTAGGCATTCAGATATTCAGAGATATATATAACATCAGCAACTTTATATCTACGGTAAAAAAAGACCGAATTTTGCTATCCATTTCGTCCTACCTACCTACCTACCTACCCTCCTCTCATTGCCTTCTTTTATTTCTCCGTTTAGTCTACTTCAGTCTCTCCTTCTCTCTCGTTCTTTTTCTCTCCCTCTCTTTCCTTTCTATATCCTTCTCACTTTCTCCTATCCTGACTACTTTCCTATTCATTTCCTATCTTTCTTCTGTTTTACTTTTATCTGCTTTACTTCAATACTTCTGTCACTTCTTTCTATCTTTCTGCTTTCCCTCTCCTCCTTCCGTTCTTTTGTTCTCATCTGCCTATGTCTCTGTTTATCTCTTTTCCTTCTTCTGTCTGCTTGTACCTCACTCCCTTCTCATCTCTCAGCTTTTCTTTGTCTATATTTACATCTACTTTCATTCTCGCTCCTTGCCTCTCCTCTCCTCCCAACCTTTTGTCCTATTCCGCCTCCGTTTCGCCTTATTTCTTTATCTTCGTCTTTCTGTTTATCTCTTTTCCTTCTCTTGTCTGCTTGTACCTCACTCCCTTCTCATCTTTCTGCTTTTCTTTGTCTATATTTACATCTACTTTCATTCTCGCTCCTTGCCTCTCCTCTCCTCCCATCCTTTTGTCCTGTTCCGCCTCCGTTTCGCCTTATTTCTTTATCTTCGTCTTTCTGTTTATCTCTTTTCCTTCTCTTGTCTGCTTGTACCTCACTCCCTTCTCATCTTTCTGCTTTTCCTTGTCTATATTTACTTCTACTTTCATTCTCGCTCTTTGCCTCTCCTCTCCTCCCATCCTTTTGTCCTATTTCGCCTCAGTTTCTAATTTTATCTCTTTTTCCTTCCTGTCTGTATAAACCTTTCTCCTTTCCTATTTGTTGTTTTCTTTGTCTATATTTTCTTCTACTTTCATTCTAACTCCTTGCCTCTCCTGTCCTCTCATCCTTTTCTCCTATTTCCGCTTCCATTTCTTCTTATTTTTATGCCTTTTTCTGTGTGTGTGTTTACCTCTCCCTCCCTTCCCCCCTTCATTTTTTTTTTAATCAAGGGTATAGTAAGAAGAGGAGGTGGGTTAATGGCGAAGGTACAGGTGGGGGAGAAGAAAAGACAATAGGAGTGTACAATTGTATGGTGTAGGTTCGTGACTTGTTTTGGTGTTGTTTATTTCCTCTTGCCGTCTCCCCTTCATGCTCTTCCCTCTCTCCCTCCCTCCCTCTTTCCCTCCCATGTGCTCTCTTCTTCTCTCTATCTCCCTGAGTCTCGTCGTATTCATTGTGTCTTTTTTGGGGGGCTTTGCTTTTGCGTAAGATAACAAGCAAAAATATAGTCCGCTCAAACGATTTTTTTTTTTCGCTTCTCCTTTCTCTTCCTCCTTCCTCTCATGGCTGTTCTCGCTCTCTTTCACCCCCTCGCCCACACACTCACTCGTACTTCTGTTCGTTCTGTTACTCATTCAAACACTCATTCACTCACTTACTCACTCATTCACTCAGTCTTATTTCTTTAGTTTAGTTGTTCCCGCTCTCTTTCACTCCTTCGCCCACTCACTCATACTTTGGTTCGTTCTGTTACTAATTTAAACACTCATTCACTCACTTACTCACTCATTCACTCAGTTTTATTTCTTTAGTTTAGTTGTTTCCGTTTTCTTTCACTCCTTCGCCCACTCACTCACTCATCCTCTTGTTCGTTCTGTTACTCATTTAAACACCCACTCACTTACTCACTCACTCATTCTCTTAATTCTTTAGTTTAAACGTTCCTGCTCTCTTTCACTCCTTTGCCTACTCGCTCACTCATCACTTTTGTTCATTCTCTTACTCACTTAAACACTAACTCACTCACTCACACACTCTCATTCACTCACTCAGTCTCTCAGTCCCTTATTTATTTAGTTACTCCCTCATCCATTTATTCACTCACTCATTCACTCACTCACTCACTCAGTTACTCACTCATCTATCTATTCACTTACTCACTCACTCACTCATTCACTCAGTCAGTCAGTCAGTTACTCACTCACACACACACTCATTCACTCACTCAGCCTTTCAGTCCCTTATTTCTTTAGTTACTCCCTCATCCATTTATTCACTCACTCACTTACTCATCTATATATTCACTGACTCACTCACTCACTCACTCACTCACTCACTCACTCACTCTCGTTAACTAACAATTTCACCCTGTCACTCTCTCCCTCTCTCCCTCCCTCTCTCTCCCTCACTTACTCACATACGCACGCACTCACTCACTCACTTTTTATCCCACTCGTTTTAAAAATCTCACTGTCGACAAAATTTTCCAGTGAATTATGGCGGAAAGTAAAAAAAAAATATGCAGTTAATTCTGAAGTTGAGTTTAGCCGAGTGTGTGTGCGTGTGTGTGTGTGTGTGTGTGTGTGTGTGTGTGTGTGTGTGTGTGTGTGTGTGTGTGTGTGTGTGTGTGTGTGTGTGTGTGTGTGTGTGTCTATCTGTCTATACTTATCTTTCTCTCTATCTATCTATCAATGGAAACAAAGCAGGGGAAGCAGTTTGTCCATTACTGGCAAAAAAAAAAAAGGTAAGCGATCACCTGCACTTTGTCAAATATGATTAACGAGTGTTTCTTTGGTCAACGTAATTAACGAGTGTGTCTTTCCGTTCACTGATTAGTCTGCTCAGGGCAAGTAATTAAGTTTTCTAAGTCGTTGTCGTCTTCCTCCTCCTCCTCCTCCTCCTCCTCCTCCTCCTTCTCCTTCTCCTTCACTTTTTCCTCTTCTTCTTCCTCTCCATATTTCTCTCCGCCTTCTTCTGTTCTTTCCCCTTCCTAATTTTGCTCCACTTCCCCTCGTTTTTTTTTTTGTCTCCACTCTCATTTGTCTTCTTCCACATCTTATTCTTCTTCCTCCTCTTCTTTTTTCTTCCGCTTCTTCTCTTTCTCCTCCTTCGTTCGTTCTCTGTTATTCTCCTTCCTCTTTCATTATCCTCATCATCTTCTTTTCGTCTTTCCTTGTTCTCTTGTTTATTATGTAATTTCTTGCCCCCTTCCTTTTCCTCATTTTCTCACTCTCTTGTTTTTCTCTTCCTAATTCTCCTTCTTTTATTCCTTTCTACTCATCTTCTTTTTTTCGTTTCCTTTCCCTCCTCCTTGTTCATTAGCATATTGGCGTAATTGTGATTTCACTTTTTTTCACGTTTTCTTTTTCTTTTCTATTTTTCTTTCTCTTCCTGTTCTTCTAATGCATTCTTTTCCATCTCCACATCTTCCTCATTTTTCTTAATTTTTTTTCTTTTCCTGGTTTTATTTTTATTTATTTATTTATTTATTTATTTTTTTTTGCAATTCAAACAGCCTTCACTTTTTTTTTTTTATTCTCTTCCGGTCATTATGCTTTTGCTTTCATTGCCACATCTGCAACTTTTTCCTCCTTTTTCTTTCTCATCGTTTTTTCTTCCTTTTCTTTTTGTTTATGATGTAATTCAAATAGCCTTCACCTTCTTTGCATTTCCTTTTCTTTTCTTTTCTACGTTTCTGCCTCTTCGTGTTCCTCTTATTCATTCACTTCCATCTCCACATCTTCCTCCTCCTCCTCCTCCTCCTCCTCCTCTTTCTTTTCATCTCTTTTATTGACGTTTTTCATCTTCTTATTTTTCTCTTTCCTTATTTTTTCGCTTTTTCTTCCCGTTCTTTTGTCTCTACTTTCATTACATCTTCTTTTCCTTTTTAATGTAATCCAAATTGCCTTCATCTCATTTAATTCCCCTGTCTTTTCTTTTCTATCTCTCGTAATCTTACAGTTCCTCTAATGCATCCACTTCCGTCTCCACACCCGCTCCCTCCTCCTCCTTTTCCCCGCCTTCCTTTCTTCTCCCTTTTTAATCCTCCATTTCTACTCCTCCATTCCCTCGAGTGCTTCGGTCTGTGCCTCAAGCTTACTGTGGTTAGATAAAGATAACACGCGTTCCGGCTTTTCCTTGCCTTTTTTTATTTATCTCTTTCTTGCCTTCTGCCTCTCGAATGATGTTACGTTTCTTTGTTTTCATTATCTTTATTTTATGATTTTTTTGCTTGATGTTTATCTTGTTTTTCCCTCTGTTTTGTTTTGTTTTTTACTTTAATCTTGTGGGATAGTGTCTGTCTGTCTTTCTGTATGTCTGTTTGTCTGTGTCATTCATATTTTCTTTTCTTTCTTGATATCTTGTTTTCCTTTTCTAACACTCATACATGTATACATACACATACATACATACATACATACTCATGCATACGTACATACATGCATACTTACATACAAAAATACACACACACACACACACACACACACACACACACACACACACACACACACACACACACACACACACACAAAGGCCAGCAAATCATCCTTTGTTCTCATGATTTGTCGCTAAAAAATCAGTCCCCGTGAGGCCGAACGTTGACACACACACACACACACACACACACACACACACACACACACACACACACACACACACACACACACACACACACACACACACACACACACACACACACACACACACACACACACACACACACACACACACACACACACACACACACACACACAGAGAGTGTGTGAAGTACGAGCTAGTAATGCTTGGGCGAGATATTGCCTCCCTGCACACGACGAAGGTGAGGAGGAAGCCAAAGCAGGTAGAAAAATGAAGGAAATGGAGGAGGAGGAGGAGGAGGAGCTAAGGCGAAAGATGTTGCGGAATGAAAAGAAGGAGAAGAAGCAGGTAATGAAGGATGAGGAAACGGAGGATGAAGGGGGAGAGAGAGAGAGAGAGAGAGAGATGGTTATATTTTATGATACTACTTTTTTTATATTACAAAACTACTGAACCTTATCATAATTATCATTGTTATTCTCATCATTACTATTATTTCTATTATTGTTTTTTTTTATTATTTTGTTTTCATTGTATCATTATTCTACTCTTATTGTTAGTTATTTCTTTATTGTTGCAGAAGGTTGTGTAAGTTCTGCTGCTGTATTTACTGTTGTTCTTGTTTTTGTTGTTGTTTTCTTGTTTTGCTGTCGTTAGTTGTTGTTTTTTGTTTGTTTTAGTTCTATTTAATTCATGTTTTTTTTCTATACCCAACTTTTTTTCTACATGCTTCTCAGAAATATTTTAAGTTTGGCTATTTTTATATTCTTGTTTATCTATAACTGTTTTTTTTCACGCCAAGCCAAATACTCCTTTTACTTTCTCGTCGTGTATGATTTTCTTTACATATTGCGACCATCTGTCATCCGATTTCATTTTTCTGTCAGACTAACCTTTTATAAATGTTTGGACATGAGTTTTTAATATTTTCTTTTATTTTCTCCCTTCCCCATTTCACTTTTTCTGCGTACTCTCCCCCTGCTCACGCTCGTCATATCTCTCTCTCTCTCTCTCTCTCTCTCTCTCTCTCTCTCTCTCTCTCTCTCTCTCTCTCTCTCTCTCTCTCTCTCTCTCTCTCTCTCTCTCTCTCTCTCTCTCTCTCTCTCTCTCTCTCTCTCTCTCTCTCTCTCTCTCTCTCTCTCTCTCTCTCTCTCTCTCTCTCTCTCAAAACTTTTTCCCTTCTTTTCTTTTCCCTTCCCTCTTTCCTTTTCATATTTTCCTCCACTTTATTCATGTTCTCCTCGTGTGTCCTTTTCTCTTTATCTTTTCATATTCTCCATTTTTTCATATTTTCCCTATCCTCCTCTTCATTATCATCATCTTCATCCTCATCCTCTTCTTACTCTTTTAAATCATTTATATGGTCACATAGATTTTGCACGGTAATTAAACACCGTAAAACACACACACACACACACACACACACACACACACACACACACACACACACACACACACACACACACACACACACACACACACACACACACACACACACACACACACACAAAGCTATCTATCTATATTTGCACTGTTATCGATCAATAAATATTTTCGAACTACTTGGCTAATTATCTTTATAGCCAGCTTGCTATTTTTGCCCCTATATTTGTTTATCTACATATTTATCTTTTATCAGTTTCTCTTTTTATTCGTATATATATTTGTCTGTTAGTGTCTGCCTGTTGGTATATCTGTCTGCTTTTCAGATTTTATATCTTTTATGGCTATTTTTACCTTTTTAGCTGTATATCAATCTATCTATCTATCTATCTTTCGCCGAAGGAAGCAGGCAAAAAGTTTTACAAGTTAATTTGCATTATGACTTTTCCTGTGGGGATAAAAATGAATTCTTTTTCCTTTCCTCTCAGCAAACTTTCTCTCCAGGCAAAGGAATGTTTTTTTCCCAATACATTTACTACCAAAGCCGCGTACCTTCCCAAACACTGAAAGTTCGGAAACATTTTTACTCTACCGTTTGAGGTTCGTTTCATAACTTTGTACTCTGATTATCATGTCGAGAAACCGTTGAATATTATATTAATTATCTAGTGATATCGAATTCCTGGAACGGTTTCTCGCGTAGTCGCTTTAATTTCATTCTTCCAAAAGCCTCATTTAGCCTCTATACCCGCGTTTGTGCTCTGGTTACCATATCGAGGAAGCGTTGAATATTTTGCTTATATACTGCTATCGAATTCCTGGAACGGCATCTCGCTAAGTCGTCTTTATTACACACTCAAAGAAGCCTCATCACACATCTATACAGCATCAGTATCTGTGTTGTGTGATCGTCTTCAGGCATCCTCGCTCCGTTGGTTTGCTTGCCATGTATTTCTTTTTTCGGCGAGTCGGTGCACGCCTTTGTTTACGTATCTTGGCATGCAGGGTGAGTTATAGCTCCTGAGGGACGGTCTTACTACCACCGTTGTTAACTTTGAAATGAGCTGCAAAAAGAGTGCGGCAGCTTTATGAGTATTGCTCCGCCCGGCCTTACACACACGCACGTAGGTACACACATACAAAACACACACACACACACACACACACACACACACACACACACAACAGAGAGAGCAAAATGGATGAAGGCCGTAATGCATAAATTTTACATGCGGAAAGGGAAGCCTCGTAAACTCTATTTTTGTGACGCGAAAAGAAAATCAGTACGACTTGTTCTCGTGATCCGCGTAAAGCAAAATAAATAAATAAATAAAATACAGGATCACTACATCATAATATTGTTCAACATCTGACCTTTTCCTCACACTGCTTCAACATTTTATTCGCATTCTCCTCTTATTTTGTTTTCTCTATTTTCTCCTCTCGTTCCATTTACTCCCCTCGTTCTTCTCTCGTCTTTTCCCTTCCTCTCATTCTTTTGTATTCCCCTCCTCTTCTCTCATCTTTCTTTCTATCCTATCCTCTATCTTACTTCCTTTCCCCTCCAATTCCCCTCATCTCCTCTCATCCCTTTGATCTCTTTTCTCTCCTTTTCTCTCCTCTCTACTCCATTTGTTTTCTTCCTTTCTGTTCGAGTTCTTTTGTTTTCTTTTATTTTCTCCTCTCATATCCATTTACTTCCCTTGATCTCTCGCCTTTTCCCTTTCTCTCATTCTTTTATACTTTCCTTCTCTTTTTCTTTCCTCCTCCGTTCTTTCCTCCTAATTTCCTCTCCTCTTTATCTTTTGTTTTCCTATCCTACCCTCTTATCTTACTTTCTGTCTTTCTCTTGCCCTCATCTCCTCTCATCTCCTCTCCAATCCTTTTCTCTCCTTTCTAACTCCTCTAGTCCGAACCTACCCTCTTATTTAATTTTCCATCCTCTTCTCTTTCGCTCATCTTCACTTACCTCCTCTTCCCTTGTCTCCTTTCTCTCTTCTCTGCTCCTTTTGACTCTTCCCGACTTTTCACTTAACCTTTCCTTTTGTCTCCTCTCTTCTCCTCTGCTCTCCTCATTCCTCATCTCTTTTCATTTTTCCCTCCTCTCATCTCTCCTTCCGTCCTCTTCCTCCTCCCTCCCATCCTTCTGCAAGATCTTGAGCAGCAGTTGTCAAGCAGCAGGGATGATCTTTTCCAAGTATTGAGCAAATTGCGTCGTCAATCATTCACACTCAAACTCGAATCCATCCGTGTGTTGCTGGAGCTGAAAAAAATATTGTAGTTTTTGTAAAAGTCTGCGGGGAATGGGACGCGCATTTCACTATCATGTATATTTGGATTCCTCCCTCACGCAGCGGATATGCGAATAGTCAGGGAAATAAGGAGAATCAGAAGGAAGAGGAGAAAGATGACGAGGAGGAGGAGGGAGAGCAGGAGGAGGAGGAGGAGGAGGAGGAGGAGGAGGAAAAGTATGTAGGAAAGTAAAAATTGAGAAAAATAAATGAGTTAGAATACTCGAATAGCTGGAGAGAGAGAGAGAGAGAGAGAGAGAGAGAGAGAGAGAGAGAGAGAGAGAGAGAGAGAGAGAGATCGCTGATAAATAGGCGGAATGCTAGCGGGAATGAGGATTCAGCTGATAGGTTGGAGAAAGAGCAGGCAGGAGGAGAGGAGGGAGAGGGAGAGGGAGGGAGGGAGGAGGGAAGGTTTGCAGCTGACTGATGAGAGAGGGAGAGAGAGAAAAAGAAGAGCAAAGCATGACTGATGAGGGGAATAAGGCGAAATAGGAACGTGAGAGAAAATGGAAAGAGATAAACAAGACAAGTAAATGGAACGAGAAACAAAACACAGGCTGGTTCTCGGAAGGATTAGGACGAGTGAATGAGGAAAAGGGAACTGTCTGTCTTTATGTATGTGCGCAGTGACTGAAGAGAAGTAAAGGAAACGGAGAAAAAGCACTGGCTGGTTCGTGGAAGGGTTGGGACGGGTGAGGAAAGTTGTATGTATGTATATATGTAGTGATTGAAGGTAGGTTGGTTGAGGTAGGTAGGTAGGTAGGTAGATAGCCAAGTAGGTAGATAGACAGGTTTGAAAATGTGCTAAAGGAAGTATCAGGACTCCTCCCAACCTAACCTGACCTTACCTTTCTTTTCTTTTTTTTCTTTAGGAGAGCAGGGTAGCAGCTTTTTTTTATTTTTGTTTACTTTTTTTTTTTGTATGTTGCTGTAAAAAAAAAAAAAAAAAAAAAGGAAGGGAAAAGGAGAAAAAGTGGCTGGTACGTGTGAGGAAAGGAGATTTGAAGTATGTATGTGTAATTATTTGAGGAAGGTTAATCGATTGGTAGGCAGGAAGATAGGCAACTAGGTAGATAGATAGGTATAAAAAATGTGTTAAAGGAAGTAAAGGAAAAGGAGAAAAAATATTGTCCGGTTCGTGGAAGGGATAGGACTCGTGAGGAAAGGGAAATTATGTGTTTGTAAGTATGTTTGTAATGATTGAAGGTAGTTTAGTTGATTGGTTGGCAGGAAGATAGGCAAGTAGGTAGATAAACAGGTATAAAAAAATGTGTTAAAAGAAGTAAAGTGAAGGGAGAAAAAACATTGTCCGGTTCGTGGAAGGGATAGGACTCGTGGGGAAAGGGAAATTATGTGTTTGTAAGTATGTTTGTAATGATTGAAGGTAGTTTAGTTGATTGGTTGGCAGGAAGATAGGCAACTAGGTAGACAGACAGGTATAAAAATGTGCTAAAAAAGTAAAGGATAAGGAGAAAAAACACTAGCTGGTTAGTGGAAGGAATAGGACGGGTGAGGAAAGGAGGAATGTATGTTTGTAAGTATGTGGGTAATGATTGAAGATAGCTTGTATGACTGGTAGGTAGGTAGGTAGACAGACAGGTATAATAACGTCCTTCATAAATCAATTCTCTTTGCACGCGCGTGTATGAAAACAATTCCTTTTATGGATGTTTGTTTCCGTGCAAATTTATATCACTTGTCTGCCTCTGCCTGTATCTCTGCCTGCTTGTTTATCTGTCTGTCTGTGTGTTTGTGCGTGTGTACGCTTATATTTACGCAGACTGATGCATGTATGTGTGCGGATATTTTTTTTTTATCTGCGAGAGGAATCAATCATTTCGTGATATTTTTAGTCTTTCTGTTTATTATTTTAAATGCAGGGATAAAACGATGAATAGATGCATGGAGAGAGAGAGAGAGAGAGAGAGAGAGAGACAAATAGCGAGTGACAGGAACTGAGAGAGAGACAAGCAGATAGATTAAACAGTCACACAAACAAATGAGAATTAGAACTTGGTAATATTGATAAAAGGAGAAAACTGGAAAAGAAATAGAAAGAAAAGAAAATTGAAAATTGAAAATGAAAACGAAAAGAGTATAAAGAAAGGAGGAAAAGCACGATGAGCAACAAAGTAATGAGACAGTTAAAATAATGGAAGGAGAATAGTTTTATGCCTTGCAAGTAAAAGGTATGAACACAGACTTCACAGCAAAAAAGATACACTTCCTTGCATGCGTAAAGTTGAGCGTCTCGTTGTAGCGAAGGCTCGGGGATAATTTTCACGCTCTTTCTTTCTTGTTTGTATTTAGTGACCAGCCTGCAGGACGAGAAGCAAGTTGGAAAAGCAGTATATTTTTATCATTATCGAAATTTCCTAATCCTACCTAAATTATTGTTATTATTATTATTATTATTTTATTTTTTATTTTTATTTTTTATTGTTGTTGTTGTTGTTGTTGTAGTTATTTATTGTAGTAGTAGGAAGTGTGGTAGTGCTTTTGTTATCTTTAATATTAGGGTATTTATTGTCATTATTACTTTTCATTGTAAATTCTTTTATCTATTATTACTGTTGTTTATTGTTATTATTACGATTATCATTATTTATCATTCTTTGTATTGTATCATCATTATTATCATCATTATTTTTCGTGTTTTTAATATTGTGTTCTTCATCAAATCCACTTCATCCTCTCAGTCATCATTTTAAGAGGATGATTTATCTTTATCATTAGTTATACGAAAAATAAGAAACATTTATCAAAGATTCGGAGAAAACTCAGCAGAAAGAAGCAATTAGGAAAATATACTGAGCAATATTATGAAGCTCAAGGATTAAGAAGCACATAGGGAGAGAGAGAGGTGAAGGTTGTTACATATGTTCCTCCTACCTTCCCCCCTTCTTGCCCTGTCCTCCGCTCTCTACACAGCTTCCCTTCTCCTTTCCTGAACTTCACACACTCTTCTCAACTCTCTTCTCTCTTTTCATAGGATCTGAAGATGTGACTCACTCCTCCTCCTCCTCCTCCTCCTCCTCCTCATCATCATCATCATCATCATTCTCATTCTTCTCACTCTTCCTTCCCCTCCTCTCCTTCCTCCTCGTAATTTTCGTTTATCTTTTCTTTCTGCACCTTCTCACTCTTCTCTCTCCTCTCCCTCCTCCTCCTCATTCTCTATATTTGTATTCCGCACCCTCTCCTCACTCCTCATTCTCCTCATCTTTCTCACTCTTCCTCCTCTTCCTTTCCCTCCTCATTCTCCTTTTTATTTTCATTCTTCATCTCATCCTCTTCATTTTTATTTTCATTCTTCACCTCCTCCTCTTCCTCCTCCTCTTCCTCTTCTTCTTCTTCCTCCTCCTCCTCCTCCTCCTCCTCCTCCTCCTTCTCTCTTCTTCTTCATCCTTGTATTCTTCGCTATCATCATCAGTTCTCAATCTCTTACCGACTTCAGAATTCGTGGATCTTCCTTGATCTGAAGAAGTAAACTCGATTACGAAAAGCACACAGCGAGCGATCCGAGCTTCATTCAGTACCACAGTAATCTGACACCCTAAGCGCCTGTCATTACGAGCAAGGTGATGCAATACTGACACTTCATCCTAGCGAGTCTATTCATCCGCGTAAATAAGTTTCCCGTTGAGATGGTTACTGCGAACTCTCAACACTTTAAAGTATCGCATGTCTTCTTAATACCAAACGGCAGGGATGTACGTGTTCTGAATTTACATTTAATCGTATCAGGACGCCTCTCCTCCCGAAATTGACCTATATTTCGGCCACTCCTCAAACTCTTTATAGAAGCAGTGAGTAGCGGGCTTTTTTTCACATATGTTACCATTTTTATGCCCTTAAACTGACTCCTCTGCTGTTAAAAAAAAAAGTTGGTTTCGTAATTCACTGTGTCGGTCTTTGGTTTACCTGGAGAAAAAATTAATGTATGATCTTTCCCTTGCGTTCTCATCCTCACTGTCACGTTTAGTTATCCTTATCGCCCTCCGCTTTCTCCGTGCTCCTCCGACTTCTCCTATTCATCCATCTCCTGTGTCATCTCCCCATCAATACCCTTCGTCTTCTGTCGCCTTTCCCTTCGTCCTTGATATCCATCCTTGTCGTCCTCGCTTTCATCTTCTCCCCCTCTTCCTTTGACCTCCTCCTCCTTCTCCTCTTCCTCCTCGTTCTCGTCCTCCTCCATTTCGTCCGACATCTCCTCCTCCTTCTCCTTCTCGTCTTCCTTCTCCTCGTCCTTCCCTTTCTCCTCCTCCTCCTCCTCCTCCTCCTCCTCCTCCTCCTCCTCCTCCTCCTCCTCAGTATCGGTGCATATATGAATTTGCTACCTCGTCCTCCTAAAATTTGTTTATTAGTTTTCCTGCCAATACTCTGAAATGCACACACACACACACACACACACACACACACACACACGCACACACTCTGAAGCACGACTCTCGTCATTACCATTATTGTTATTATGATACTAATTAATATTTTTAACATAATTATTACTATCTTTAATAATATCATTACTGACTGTTATTTATTATTATTATTATTATTATTATTATTATTATTATTATTATTATTATTATTATTATTATTATTATTATTATTATTATTATTATTATTATTATTATTATTATTATTATTATTATTATTATTATTATTATTATTATTATTATTATTATTATTATTATTATTATTATTATTATTATTATTATTATTATTATTATTATTATTATTATTATTATTATTATTATTATTATTATTATTATTATTATTATTATTATTATTATTATTATTATTATTATTATTATTATTATTATTATTATTATTATTACCATTACTTCAAAGATTCGGGTTCTTTGTCTTTTTTCTCGTAACTCAATTTATGAAGTGTCTTCGGCAGAGTCGCGTGAAAGTGATGCGTGAAGGGAGCATGAAGGACAGGACGAGGAGAGAGGAGGAGGAGGAGGAGGAGGAGGAGGAGGAGGAGAAGGAAACATGGAAACATGGAAACGCAGGCAACAGAAAGCCTATTGGCTCATTACGAGGTTGCCCGCTTTGGTGATTTAATCTGCTCGACAGCCTGGGGCCTGGGGAGCAGATGAAAGCACCTCGACATTGAGGAGCAGATGAAAGCGCCTCGATATTGAGGAGCAGATGAAAGCAACTCAATATTCAGTTTACTCCCGACGCAGCGAAGTGACGGTCGATTCTATATTTGAAGGAGTTGATAGTATTCGCATTTACTACTTCTGAAGGAAGATTGTTCCAGTGACGGATGACTCGGTTTGAAAAGAAACTCCTTCCGATGTCTGTGTTACATCGACTAGACTGAATGGGTAAACCGTTATTTCTAGTTCTTAGGTTGGTTTGCAATTCAAAGAAATTGGAGTAATCGACGTTATTGAATTTTTTCAGATACTTGAAGACTTGAAGGAGCAGGAGGAGGAGGAGAAAGAGGAGAAGGAGGAGAAGCAAGAGGAGGGAGCATTAGGAGAAGCAAAAGAGGTGAAAGGGTGGGTAGGAAGGGAGGAAGAGGAGGGAAGTGGAAGATGAAGGGAGCTCAGAGGAAGGGAGAGAGTGGGGGGGAGTAGGAAGATGCAGCTTCAAAGAGACGTCAGGCACACCACCACTGCGCCACTCCGCTACTCCACCACGCAAACACTCCATTACTTCATCAGACCACTCCACCTCCTCCACATTTCTCCACTACATCACGCTTACACCTCGACACCTCACCACGCAGGCACTCCATTATTTGAGTCACTCCATTTATTCATCACTCCAGAATTACTCCACCATCATGCTCATTACTCCAGGACTTCATCGCTTTTCTCCTCACAAGCACTCCATTAAGTATCCAAACCACTCCATCCCTTCGTCACTCCATCACTCCACCACCACAATACCTATTCCACGACCCTCGCTACTCCACCACCCCACCCTGATAGCACTCCCTACACTCCACCAAAGCTAGTTATTCATTTTACTCCCATTGAATCCACTCCACCACTCCACTTGACCACTACTCCATTTCACGCCCATCTCCATTACTTAACTCAGCTCCTTCCCTATGACCTCCCCCTTTCCTCTCATCCACCAATCCACCGATCCACTTCAATTCCCACCTTACCTCTTCATTGATTTCCACTCCTCAACCTTACACTCTCCGCCTTACCACGTCACTGATTTCCACTCCACTTACATCCACCACTCCACTATATAGTCCACCTTCTTTGGTTTTCACTCCCCCCCCGGTCGCTACTCCCACCCTTGCTCATTTCCCATCGGTCCTTGGCCCTGTAAACATCGATATCAGTATTCCACACCAGTGCGTACGCTTCCAAGGTATTCACTATGTTGGAATGCTCTCATCGCGACGCCGGGGCCGGAAACGTATCGAAATTTGTGATCGGTTCAATTCAGGGAGAGTAAGTCAGAGAGAGAATGAGTGAGAGTGAGTGAGCGGAAGTGTGTGTGGGAGATAGATTGATAGCTTGATAAGAGAGATTGAGTTAGGCTGATCCGCAAATACACTCACACACGCACACGCACACACAAACAGAGAGAGAGAGAGAGAGAGAGAGAGAGAGAGAGAGAGAGACGATAAGACAAAGATGACAAAGAAAGACAAACAAATGAACGAACAGAATGATGAGCCTCAGAAAGTGAATTAATTTATTTGTTTATTCATGTTGTTTACTTTTATGAGATCGTATTTTTTTAATGTATTGTCGAATCTTTTTTTATCCTCATGAACTCAAAAAAATATGAGCACGGTGCATATGTTGTGCATAATGTATGAATACATTACGCGAAATGTCTGTTTATCTAATTGTAAAAAAATAATAATAGTTGCATTCGTGGTAGTGGGGCTAATTGCATTACTGTTATTACTATCATTATTATTGTTATTGCTGTTACTATTATTATTATTATTACCATTATCATTATTATTATTATTATTATTATTATTATTATTATTATTATTATTATTATTATTATTATTATTATTATTATTATTATTATTATTATTATCTTAAAAATAAAATGTTTAGTAAAGTTTGTAATATTAAATAAAGATGGTTGTAGTAGTAGTAGTAGTAGTAGTAAGAGTAATAGTACTAATAGTAGTAAGTATTGGCAGTAGTATTGGTAGTAGTAGTAGTGATAGTAGTAGTAGTAGTAGTAGTAGTAATAGCAGCAGTAACGACATCAAAAGGCTGTATTATTTGTGATGTTCCAGTGTTCTGTGTGTGTGTCATCACGCTTTTTTAGTCGTGTCAGTAAACTTACAACGCACTTTACATTTCATAACAATTTTTCACGGAGTCGACGGCCAGTAACCGCGTCCGCCTCACCCTCGTTAATTTGCGTGCTATTGCTTTTGACGGTGGCTTTAGTGTTGTTGTCGCTGCTGCCGTTGTTGCCGTTGTCGTCGCTGCATGAGTAACGTTATGATTATTTTCGCCGACCCGCCTCGCCGTGTCACGTCAGCCGCAGCACCAGTTTGGCAATATCAGTTTTTGCGATCATTGACAAGGCTGTGGTGGTGGTGTGTGTGTGTGTGTGTGTGTGTGTGTGTGTGTGTGTGTGTGTGTGTGTGTGTGTGTGTGTGTGTGTGTGTGTGTGTGTGTGTGTGTGTGTTTGCGTACTCCAGCCGTAACTTCTATAATAAAACATTGCATCGGAAGCAAACAAACCAGTAATCGCAGTAACAAAACAGCTCACTTCCACTGGTTGAGGGTCGCTTAAGAAGATTAGCGTTTTCTCTCTTCGTATAGCGCTTTGATGCCACAGGTAATGAAGTGCAGGTGACTCAGCGACGAAGAACAGCCTTTACCTTTGTTCTTATGTTCCTTTGCTCTATCTTGTTGGCTCTGCCGCAAACATTACATTCCTTATACCAGATTATATTATATGGCAAAGTTTGTATGTGTGTTTGCGGTATGTATGGCAGCTATTGACACGAACAAAGAAAAATTTTAGTATTTGTTATTGGATATTTTCAGCGGTTGGTCCGCTACTTTATTTTATATAAATTGTACCCATGTGGGTTTCAGTATTTAAACCTTTAAACGCAAACCCTTTTTGCCCATTATTTCCAGGGGGTGAATGTGCTATTGTTTATCAAAGGTTTTCACAGCAAAGCAAATCCCAGTCGCACCTGAAACATACTATGAATAGAAATTGTAAAAATCGTTGCCTGATAGTTGGATTCATACTCAATGCTGCTGTTTTTCAATTTACGTTTTATTTAGTATCCAAAGTATAGAATTCTCCTTGATGTAGTGTCTGAAATATGTTGACGGAATTGACAAGATTATTCAGGTTAAAGAATTTTAGAAAACTTCGGCGAAAACCACAGAATGAAAGAAAAACTGCAACACACTGACAAAACAAGCTGTAAAATGAGGCATCACTTTTGTGGTAAGAAAAGTACTTAATGGTGTCATAAAGATGCAGGAGAAGGAGGCATTTTCAGGGCTTTGGTTACACAGTACAAGAAAATTATGGATTTCAAGAATTCTCCAAACAAAGCATAAAGGATGTTTAGAAATTTGGTATAACAGCGGAGGATGAATGGGGGAAATGTAAGGCTATGGGGATGGTACATTAAAAAGTGGTCTATGGGTTGGGTGGAGAGAACCATCAAGTGTTGGAAGT
>NC_066510.1:2048965-2101465 GCF_024679095.1 Eriocheir sinensis
CACACACACACACACACACACACACACACACACACACACACACACACACACATAGCAACAGTAGCACCATCACCATCAACACCAACACCACTACTACCAACAACAACAACAAGTACTACAACAACTAAAATTATTATATTTACATTTAACAAGAAAACAATAGAAGGCTTCCAAGACAACACTGATCGAAAGAAATAAGCACATCACACACTTGAAAGAGCGACAGCGGGAAACGAGAAAGAATTAGGAAAAAGAGGATGAAGAGGAGGAGGAGATCCAAGTGAAAAAGTAGAAAATGTAGACGAGCGTTGCGAAAGACATGATTTTTTGGGTCGTTGAAAAAGTTTTGAATTATGAGTATATACAAAGGTTGCCTCGGTTACCGTTTCCTTCTCCTCCTCCTCTTACTCCGCTTCCTCCTCCACCTCTCCATCTTTTGCCTCCTCCTCGTCCTCCTCTTTCTCCTCCTCCTCTGCTTCATTCTTCTTTTCTTTCTATTCCTCCTGCAAACACGGCTGAGTGTGGTGGGTTAATGCGGCTGTAATTCTTTCCTTCCTCCGTTCCTCCTCCTCCTCTTCCTCCTCCTCGTCCCCGTCGCGTTTTTCCCCCTTCCTCTATTTCGTCCTTCTTTTCTTCCTGCGCCTCCTCCTCCTCTTTTGTCGTCGGCGCAAACACGACTGAATATGGTGAGTGTAATTGCCGCTGAAATTCTCCTCCTCCTCCTCCTCCTACTGCTCCCTCTCCTTGCCTTTTTCTTCCTCCTCCCCTGCTTCGTTCCTCTTTTCTCCCTGTTCCTCCTTTTCCTCTCTACTCTTCTCTCTACTCTTCTTTCCTCTCTACTCTTCCTCCTCCTACTACTCCCTCTCCTTACCTTTTTCTTCCTCCTCCCCTGTTTCGTCCCTCTTTTCTTCCTGCTCCTCCTTTTCCTCTCATGTGCAAACTCGGGTGAATGTGGAGCGTGTAAATGCGGCCAAAAGTTTCGAGAGGTTGGTGAGTGCGTCTCCTGGAGGTGAAGACAGATGGCGGAGGTGGGCTTTCAGGAGGTGCTTTGAGCGGGGCGACTGGCCGGTTACTGACTCCTCGTGTTCCGGTGTTCTGGTGACCCTTTCCTGGTGATCGCTTTATGTTGTAGCAGTGATTTATAGTGACTTTTTTCCTCTCTTTCGTTTTCTCTTTTACAGCCTTATTTACGTTTTTCGGTCCCTCTTTCCTCCTTATCCTGCTTTTTGTTCGTATCGTTTTCATTAGCTCCCTCTTTCTTTCTCTTTCTTTCTTCCCCACATGCCCTACATATTCCGTGCGTTTATGCCTTCGTGTTGTGTGCAGGATGATTTGCAATATTCTAATGCTCTTAGGTTTTATATTTAATATTCTCAGTCATCTGTGCTGGAAATGTTTCTCAAGTAGTGATCATTTATGGAAAAAAAACTCGTGTGTATCTACTATTTTCATGTTTCAGTAAAAATAAAAAATAAAATAAATAAAATGTTTGTTTGAAGATAAGATGAATAATTTATATCTAGTTCTAGTTGTGGTGTGTGTGTGTGTGTGTGTGTGTGTGTGTGTGTGTGTGTGTGTGTGTGCGTGCTTGCCCGCGCGTGTCATTGTGCGCACTTGCGTCGATCGCATGAGAGAAAAACCACTATTACAGGAAATTCCATTTTACTCTGCATATACAAGATGATCTGCCAAGCAATTCACACAGAACCAAAGGACTTACAAATCCGTCGTTTGTTTCCTCGTCACGCTCGCTGAAGTTTGCTTTCCCATTTGGCAATTACTTGTTTCTGCTCAAAGACACTCTGTTCATGACTCTCGCTGCTACATCCCAGTCAAAGAAAGGCTCGACATCAAACAGTCCGTGTCGATAACTCAACACTCCCGTCACCGGCCTGTTGTCCCGCGTCCCCGTCCACTCAAAGACAACTCGGGTGATCAAGGGTCGTATTACTAGACATTTCATCTCCCTAATTCACCTATTTTACAAGGCTTTCATAGGAGTTTGGGACATTTCCAGGAGTAGTTTTATGACCCTGATGATAGTCTGCCCCTTCTTCTGTACCGTGAACCTAAAGAAACACATATATGACAAGGTTTTCGTAGGAGTTTTGGGCATTTCCAAGAGTAGTTTTATGACCCTGGTGGTAGTTTGACCCTTCTTCTGTACCGTGAACCTAAAGAAACACATATTTTACAAGGCTTTCATAGGAGTTTGGGACATTTCCAGGAGTAGTTTTATGACCCTGATGATAGTTTGACCCTTCTTCTGTACCGTGAACCTAAAGAAACACTCATTAGAACCCGATTGATCCCCTCTTTGACCTTTAGAAATAGTTGATATGAGAAGCGAGTGTGTCTTATAATACCGACCCAAGAGTCTCGTTCAGCGTTCCGTGATGTAATTACGTAACGAGACAAGGCGACGAGGCTTCAAAGATTCAAGACCTGTGCGGGATTTTCATTAAACACTATTTCAACATGGCATTCCGCTCATTGTAATTCGCTTCCTATTTCGACGCTCAGCTCTGCGCCAAATGATGTGATTACTTGACGAGCTTCAGTGAGGGGACGACCCATTACAGATTCACTGATTGTTAACTTTCCTCATCAGCTAATGTGTTGCACTTCAATTGGATATGCTAGATTGCTCGTTATGTCTCTCCTTCTAAAATCTAAAGTGCTAGTCAGTGTTGCAGGTGTTGTATGCTTGCTCATTGTATCTCCTGAAGTATTATGTGTAAGTGTCCCAGCTGTTCTCTGTTTTCCTTCCTCGAGGCTGCTTTCACCGGTACCCCTTATGCAGAATTCCTCTTTGTATATTCTCAAGTATTGTTTTGTGTTCCTGGATCTGTCTGACTGCGCTTTGTTTCTCTTTCCCAAGTATTGTTCTGTGCTCCAGGTGTTCTGTGTTTTCATCCTCGGCGTTGATCTTTCCGGCACCTTTTATGCAACATTGTTCGCTGTATCTCTCCTGCTAAAGTATTATTCTGTGTGTTCTTTGTCCCAGCTGTAATGTGTTCTTCTTCGACATTGCTTTCACCTTTACCCTTTCTGCCAGGGAAAGTGAGAGAGTGAGAGAGAGAGAGAGAGAGTTCACCGCACCTTGTCCTCCTTATATCTAACCCTCGCCATCAGGTGCTCATCTAAAGGTGTTGTTTGCTCTCCTACCACTACAGTCTTCTCACCTGTGCCGTTTCTGCCTGAGAGTTCGACGCACCGTGGCCTATTTGTCTTACCCTCGCCCTCAACTACTCAGCCATTTCCCGAAGCACTACCTCAGTATTACAAGCCTTACCCTCACGTCACATTTTCACTGGTTCCTCACTATTTTCTTTCGTCGAACTCACCCAAGCTGTCCTCTCTATATCATATCCCCACCCACAACTACTCAGCCATTCCCCGAAGCACTACCTCAGTATTACAAGCCTTGCCCTCACGTCACATATTCACTGGTCCTTCACTCTTTCCGGTCTATTTTCCTTCCTCGAACTCACCCAAGCTGTCCTCTCTATATCTTATCCCCGCCCTCAACCACACAGCCATTTCCCGAAGCACTACCTCAGTATTACAAGCCTTGCCCTCACGTCACATTTTCACGGGTCCTTCACCCTTTCCGGTCTATTTTCCTTCCTCGAACTCACCCAAGCTGTCCTCTCTATATCTTATCCCCGCCCTCAACCACACAGTCATAACCCGGCGCACTACCTCAGTATTACAAGCCTTGCCCTCACGTCACATTTTCACGGGTCCTCCACTCTTTCCGGTCTATTTCTCTCCTCTAGTCAATTCTTCCCCTCCTCTATCCCCCATCAACCTCCCACACAGCCATTACACGGCACCAGCCACCTCCAAAGTATTCCTCTTCCTTCATTTCATTTTCATTGGGTCTTCACCCTTCTTTTCTTCTTTCCTCGAATTCAGCTGTCCTCTCTATATCTTTATCCCCTCCCTCAACCACACCAGCCCCCACCGGCGCACTACACCTCATATTCAAGCCTGCCCTCACGGTCTATTTTCCTTCCTCGAACTCACCCAAGCTGTCCTCTCTATATCTTATCCCCGCCCTCAACCACACAGCCATTACCCGGCGCACTACCTCAGTATTACAAGCCTTGCCCTCACGTCACATTTTCACGGGTCCTCCACTCTTTCCGGTCTATTTTCCTTCCTCGAACTCACCCAAGCTGTCCTCTCTATATCTTATCCCCACCTTCAACCACACAGTCATAACCTGGCGCACTACCTCAGTATTACAAGCCTTGCCCTCACGTCACATTTTCACGGGTCCTCCACTCTCTCCGGTCTATTTTCCTTCCTCGAATTCACCCAAGCTGTCCTCTCTATATCTTATCCATACCCTCAACCACACAGCCATTACCCGGCGCACTACCTCAGTATTACAAGCCTTGCCCTCACGTCACATTTTCACGGGTCCTTCACTCTTTTCGGTTTATTTTCTTTCGTCGAACTCACCGCGGGCGTCCGACTTCTTACCAGCCGCCCCTCCGTCAATTACTCGGTCGTTGTGCTACATTCCGGCCCTTCGTTTCATGTCTCTCCGTCACTCCACTTTTTGATTGGCACTTTTTCCGCTCTGCTTTGTTCGGCCTACATTTACTCTCCCTCCTCCACTTTACTGCAGCGCCCCGCCACTGAACTTAACATTATTCCTTTGTACCTCTTTCTACATCTACGTACATTCACAACATAACGTATGAAGCTGTAGTGTAGTGTTCTCTTCAGTGTCATTCTCTTCCTCATGGCTGACATATTTGAAGTCTAATTGCTCTTCAAATGTGATTATGCAATTTATTTATATTCTGAAACCTCTTATTTTCTTTCACTTTTGTCCGCTTATTTGTGTAGACATGAATTTCTTGCATCTTCCTTGCTTTCTTCACTCATTAGGTTTGGTATTTAGTAGCCAATAACCTCGTGTCTTCCTCACAACAGGTGCGCCCGTCCACGCAGCGTCGCCGCCACCGTCACCTCGCATCAGCAAAGACAAACTTCCCCTGAGTGAAGGCGACCCGTGTGTCCCCGGAGACCAAGGCGGCCCGCGGTGTGTGCTGCCTTAATAATAACATCCCCTAATGAACCTGACTCGGCCTGTCGCGTGGTGAAAGCGCGCGTCTCCTGGGAAACTACAAAGTCTGTCAACACTTTTGTTAAACGGGAAATATGGCGGAAAGGAGGATGTTGCCCTTGCAGTGTCACCTGGAAGTAATCAGACCTGACGTGAGGTAAACCAAGACTAGGTAGGGGCACGGGAGGGAAATAGAAAAGACCAGAACAAGAGCGTAGGGACAGCCTCAGGAGGGGTTTGGCCGTTTCTGCTTGGTCTTGGGGGTGAGGAAATGAGGCGGAAGGCGAGGCAGTAGGTCGGTGTCGAGCTACCTCCGCACAGCACAGTGGCTCACCGCTGGCGTGGGCTGGCCTTGGCGGTGCGTCGAGGAGCTGCGGCGAGAGTGCTAAAGGTGCAGTAGCGTGGCAGTGCGTGCGTAGTGTTGAGACGCCGCGTGGACCTGAAGCAGTGGTGACGGCCTGCCACTCCTCGGAACACCGGGACCTGATAAGTCATGTCCGTGTTTTGGAAGGAGTGAGTCGTGTGACGTGACAGATACAACTCTCACTATAAGGAGTGTCGTAGAGTGACGCGTCATGGCGGCGGTGAACGTGACAGCGAACACTCTCTCGCTGGCGGGGGTCGGGCCAGGCGGCAGCAGCGGAGACGACGTCTTGGAAACGACTAACAGCACCACCTGGCACGGGAACGACACCGAGTTTGATCTCTTGGCTAACTCCAGCGGCTCCAGCGTCGGCCCCGTGCCCTACCATCAGCGGCTGGAGACCTACCTGGTGCCCTTCCTCTTCGCCCTCATCTTCATCGTCGGCGTCATAGGTGAGTCTCTGTGCTTTGTTACTTTTCTTTTTTAATTTACAGTTAAACAACAGGTCCAGGAGACGCAAATAGCTCCAGAAAAGACCTGCTAAACGCGGGCAAACACAAACACACACAAAAAAAATGTTTCAAGACCACACAGGGAAGTTCAGCTTCAGAATGGCCTTCAAAAAATTTTGAGATGGATCGTTAAAACTGTAAAGCAAACTGCCAAGGCATTCTAGTGCCTTGAACGGCTGATTCCGGTGTCTGAGGAGGCGCATGTGTAAGGAAAAACAACCCTTGGTAAGCAGGGAACACAAATGAGGTCCCAAACTGGCCCACGGACGACCGTAACAAATAACAAAAAGAAAGAAAAACACTGATTGTTCCTCGTCTTGGCAACACAATTAGGTTACAAATGGAGCTGACAGGAGGTAGAAAATACATATAAATATTGACAGAGTTAGTAGGTTTGCCGCTCCGTTAGCTGCCTCTCCGCCTCTCTCTCTCTCTCTCTCTCTCTCTCTCTCTCTCTCTCTCTCTCTCTCTCTCTCTCTCTCTCTCTCTCTCTCTCTCTCTCTCTCTCTCTCTCTCTCTCTCTCTCTCTCTCTCTTCTCTCTCTCTCTCTCTCTCTCTCTCTCTCTCTCTCTCTCTCTCTCTCTCTCTCTCTCTCTCTCTCTCTCTCTCTCTCTCTCTCTCTCTCTCTCTCTCTCTCTCTCTCTCTCTCTCTCTCTCTCTCTCTCTCTCTCTCTCTCTCTCTTTTTCACCCCCCTTTGGATGAGAGGCGTGTGCGTTCGATTCCCCTCCACTTCAGTAGCTACGCATATTAGTATCCGTCTCCCTCTTGACCCGTCCGCTTCCGTCCGTCAGTCTTGCACTTTAGAACTAGTTATTCGTTGGTTTGGCCTCCGAGGACACGACCCAAGAACGTAAGCTGTCTCCTCCTGATTGCTTTGAGTAGAGATGTTTGTGTGAGAGCTCTCCTGAGTACTTACTGGTCCAACAGTCACAAGGGATCCTCAGCATTCTAACTAACACACTAACGCACTAACAGACTAACGCATTAACTAACACACTAATTGATTAACACTCGAACCAACTAACTAACACACTAACGCACTAACAGACTAACGCATTAACTAACACACTAATTGATTAACACTCGAACCAACTAACTAACACACGAATCACAATCACACTGACACACTAACTCACGTACTTACTGACAAACTAACACACTAACTCACTAACACACTAACTAACTAACTAATACACTAACTGACACATTATTTAACTGACACACATTCTCCATATTATTCATTAAGTAAACACAGTGTCTTTACTTTAGCCTCCGCGTCGGCGATATAATGATGGCTATGCAAAAAAAAAAAATTAAATGAATAAAAAAACGTTACAGGCGCGAGATGGAGGGCTGTTGGAACGTTCATTTACATCCTGGCAGGTGAGGCGTTCGTTCGTGCCCTCTGACGCCAAGGTTGTGAAATCAATGTATCATGTCCATTTCAGTATGATGAACCATTGATTTTGAGGCTTACAAAAGTTTGAAGACGTAGACTTAGATGAGATTTGAGACGACTGGCGGAAAGAGTGTTGCTGACAGGGAGGAGGAGGAGGAGGAGAATAAACAGAAGAACGACAATAGGGACAAATACAAGAACAAGACATGAAGAGGAAGAACATGAACAAGAAGAACAGGAACAAGAAAAGTAAGAAGAGGAGAAAAGGAAGGAAAAACAGGACCGTGAATAGAAAACAAAAAAACAAAAGAGGGTGATGAAGAGGAAGGCGAAGCAGCAGTAACAGGGGTTAATGAAGGAAGGAAAGAAAGAAGAAAGGAAGAGTGGAAAAATATAATAAATGAAAGGCAGAAAAGGGCCGTAACTTATCCAAACCAAAATATCTGCCAAGAACGAGATGGAGAACGAGAATTTGAAGAGAAAAAAGGGAGTGAGAGATTGAAGAGAAGAAAGAAAAATGGAAGAGTGAGAAATAATGATACAGGAACGGCAGGTGAAGACCGTAACCAAAACAAAAGAAAATATCTGTCTTTCTCTCTCCTAAAGATGAGTGAGAAAAAAAATGTGAAGAAAAGAAAAAGAAAAGACTGACAGGAAACGGGCGTAACTTTACCAAACCAAAATAACCTCCTCTCTCTTCTGAAATAATAAAACATATGAGGATAAAAATAAAAACAAATGACTGTAAAATGCTATAGCTTAACAAAATCAAAATAACCAACCTTTCTCTTCTAAAACTCAGTGAAAAAAAACACATGAGAATAAATACAAAAAACAAATGACTGTAACCAAAATAACTAACCTTTCTCTCTCTGTTGAAAAAATAAAACATATGAGGATAAATACACAAACAAATGGCTGTAAAAGGCTCTAACTTAACAAAACCAAAATAACCAACCTTTCTCTCGTAAAACTCAATGAAAACAAACAAAAAAGAAAACATAGGAAAACACTTTACCTTAGCCAAACCCAAATGCCTGTCTCTCTCTCCTCCTTGGCTACGGTTGTCTCGATAAATCACAAGCTCCGCCCTGCTTTTCCTCGCAACATGTATTTTCACGTAATGAGATAATTCCATAAATCACCGCGTTGACAGGAGGCTGGGCGGGGCTGGGCGGGTGAGGGAGGAGGAGTATGCCCCGTCAGCCCGCCAGCCAGCCAGTCAGCAGCCTTCTCTCCTTCCCTCGAGGCCCCGCGGCGTTCCTTAGGGGCCCCACGCGAACTTCTCAGCTCTTCTGCAGTATTCAACATTTAGGGATTCTACACCCAGCGAGAGTTTCCCTTATTAGCATCCTTTTCCTCGTCCTCTTCTTCGTTCTCTTCCTCTTCCTCCTCTTGTTGTTGTTATAGTCTTTGTTCTGTAGCTTTTCTTATGCTTTTTTTTCTTCTATGCATCATTATAATCTCCCTCCTCCTCCTCCTCCTCCTCCTCCTCTTCTTCTTCTTCCTTCTCGTGTTTTAGTTGATATTTTGTGGCAGTTGTTGTTGTATTTTTTCGTTGTTACTCTTCTCTTCCCATCATTATCATTCCATTCCCTTATTATCGTTCTCTTCCTCCTCTTCTAGTCTTTATTTTGTAGCTGTTGTTGTTGTTGTTGTTGTTGTTGTTGTTGTTTTCTTGATATTCTTCTTTCTCTCCTCTTTCCCATCATTATCATCTAAGTCAGCCAACATCTAGCCAGTATTTCCTTGATCATCCTTCTCCTCTTCCTCCTCCTCCTCCTCCTCTTGTAGTCGTCGTTTAGTTGCTGTTGTCGTTATGTCGTTGTTGTTGTTCTTCCTCCTCTTCCCCCTCCACACCATCTTCATCTTCCTTCTCCTCCTCCGCTGCCGCCGCCTCGAAACTCAAATTCTGGTTAATTAATGCAAATGTGGCAACGCTTATTATTTTTAGGTTTAGGAAGAAGGAGGAAGAGGAGGAGGAAGAGGAGGAGGATAAGATATTGTGTAGAATGTAAGAGCAAAAGAAGGGAAGATATGAGAACAGAGAGAAGAAGAAGGTTGAGGTTTACGTAAAGAGGAGCAGGAGGAAACTGAGAAAGAGGATAAGAAATGGTGTGGAAAGCAAGATCAAAAGAAGATATGAGAACAGAGAGAAGAAGAAGGTTGAGGTTTACGTAAAGAGGAGCAGAAGGAAACTGAGAAAGAGGATAAGAAATGGTGCGGAAAGCAAGATCAAAAGAAGATATGAGCAAAGAGAGAAGAGGAAGGTTGAGGTTTAGGTGGAGGAGCAGAAGGAAACTGAGAAAGAGGATAAGAAATGGTGCGGAAAGCAAGATCAAAAGAAGATATGAGCAAAGAGAGAAGAAGAAGGTTAAGGTTTACGTAAAGAGGAGCAAAAGGAAACTGAGAAAAAGAATAAGAAATGGTGTGGAAAGCAAGATCAGAAGAAGATATGAGAACAGAGAGAAGAAGAAGGTTAAGGTTTACGTAAAGAGGAGCAGGAGGAAACTGAGAAAAAGAATAAGAAATGGTGTGGAAAGTAAGATCAAAAGAAGATATGAGCAAAGAGAGAAGAGGAAGGTTAAGGTTTAGGTGGAGGAGCAGGAGGAAACTGAGAAAAAGAATAAGAAATGGTGTGGAAAGCAAGATCAAAAGAAGATATGAGCAAAGAGAGAAGAGGAAGGATGAGGAAAGGAATAATGTTGGAAGTTTAAAAGGTGGAAAGGGATTTGCAGTTTCCCCTTCCTCTCCTTTTTCCTCATCCATCATATCTGTTTCCTTCTACCGCTGTTCCTTCTTTTATCACTCATTTTCCTTCTCATTCTCTTCCTTCCCCTCAGTCTACCCTTCCCTTCCATTTCCTCCTCCTCTTGATTGCCCTTTTCCTCTTTTCCTACTCGTTTTCCTTCTCTTCCCCCCTCTCGTTTTAATTAAGCATACCCTTCTCTCTCATTTCCTATTTCTCGTCCTTTCCTTTCATTCCTTCCTCTTCAGAACGCTCCACCACCTCCTCCTCGTTTTTCATACCCTCCTCCTCCTCCTCCTCCTCATTTGTCATACCATTCTCTTCTCTCTCCTCCGTTTCCTGTTCCTAGTCTTGATCATCGGCTCCGTATTCCTCTGCAGATTCGAAGCTAGTGTCGCCTAATTGCTTTCTTTATCTCACGACTCACGTTGATGTTTGAAACTTAACTCCTGCCTACGACTTGAACTCTTTCAAGAGGAGGGTATTAGGACACCTTTCCTCCCGAAATTGATCTCTCTTTTTGGCCACTCCTCTGTACTCTATTCAGGAGCAGTAAGTAGCGGGCTTTTCTTTTTCGTTATTGTTTTATTTTTATTTACGCCCTTGAACTGTCTCCTTTGCTGTAAAAAAAAAAAAAAAAGATCAGTGTGACGAATCTTTGCCTTCTCATCACCTCATCAGAAGTTAGTACTAGAGGAAGAAAGGAGCTGGAAAAGGAATATGAGGAATGACGAAGGGAAAGAAGAACTGTTTAATGAATATGAGGAGGGAAGGAAGGAAGGGAAGGAAGAATTAGCTACAAGAAAGAATATTAGGAATGACGAAGGGAAAGAAGAACTGTTTAATGAAGATGAGGAACAGCGAAGGGAAGGAAGAACTGGCGACAAGAAAGAGTATTAGGAATGACGAAGTGAATGAAAAACTGTTTAAAAGAAGATGAGGAATGCGGAAAGGAAAGTGAATGAATGAAGGGAAATAAATGATGAAGTAAATGAAAACTGTCTAAAAGAAGATGAGAAAAACGAAGTGAACGAATAACAGCTAAACGAAGATAAAGAATGACGGAAGTAAATGAAAAGCTGTCAAGGGAATGAGAGAAATAAGAAGTGAATGAAAAAAACTGTCTTGAAAGAATATCATAAACAGGGAAGTGAATGCATAATAAGAGGTGACGGTTAATTTAGACCTTGATTCGTTATTAAAGGCGGGGAAAAAGTATATATAAGCTGGAAAAGAAATATTGCAGGCGAAAAATATGCACTCGTGTTGTGCTTTATGCTCGGAGCGTGAAATGAATTAGTGTGTGCGTGCGCCTGTGTGTGTGTGTGTGTGTGTGTGTGTGTGTGTGTGTGTGTGTGTGTGTGTGTGTGTGTGTGTGTGTGTGTGTGTGTGTGTGCTCGCTGGTCCCCCTGTTTGTTTGTTTTTTCTATCTGTTTAATTGCTTCATTTGTAGGATTTTTTAACTATCAATAATTGCCCATCTTTAAATGTATGTTTGTATTTTTATTTGTTAAACTGCATGAGTTTCTCTATATATAAATTATCTCCATATATTTCTCAATTTCTCTATCTGTCTTTCTATCTATTTATCCATTTATCTATCTATCTATCTGTCTATCTATGTATGTATGTGTGTCTTTCTAACTTTATTCATCTGTTTCTCTGTCCATTTATCATTCCGTGTCCTCGTCTGCTCTGTTTCAAGTAAGTCTGTGGGAGCAAAGACTAGCTGCGTCTGTCTGTCTATCTGTCTGTGTGTCTGTGTGTCTGTATGTGTGTCTTTTTATCTTTATTTATCTGTTTATCTGTCCATTTATCCGCCTCATTCCGTGTCCTCGTCTGCTCTGTTTCAAGTAAGTCTGTGGTAGCAAAGACTAGCTGGGTCTGTCTATCTATCTGTGTGTCTGTATGTGTGTTTTTCTATCTTTATTTTATCTGTTTATCTGTCCATTTATCCGCCTCATTCCGTGTCTTCGTCTGCTCTGTTTCAAGTAAGTCTGTGGTAGCAAAGACTAGCTGGGTCTGTCTATCTATCTATCTGTGTGTCTGTGTGTCTGTATGTGTGTCTTTCTATCTTATTCATCTGTTTATCTGTCCATTCATCCGGCTCATTCCTCGTCCTCATCTGGGCTGTGTCTCAAGTCCGTGGAAGCAAAGATTACTTTTTTTTACAGCAGAGGAGACAGCACAAGGGCACAAAAAAAAGGAAACAACAATAGTAAAAAAAAAATCCCGCTACTCGCTGCTCCTGTAAAGAATCCTACGTCGCTTTGTTTGCAAGGAGGCCCAAGAATGCAAGACAAATGAGAAAACTGTTTTGAGCGGCCCCGCGAGGCACAAAGGACCGGAGCCGCGCCGAAAACACACTCCTTAAACATCCCGGAAAGGAGACCACCACAAAGGCGTCCGTCGTGTGGCCATTATTATCTCGTCCCTGAACTTGCCTCACTCCCCTAATGACTCACTGCGATAGGCAAGCAAATAGGACAATGATTATGTTTATATTTACCACCAATTCATTCTTTTTTGGTGTGTGGTAAACGAAACAGTCAGGAGAAATAAACAAATAAAAACAAAATAAAAAAAACTTGCTAATCTCTGCTCCTGCATTCCCTGTCTTGAAATGTATGTTTGTATATTCATTTATTAAACTTTCTATTTAGATATATTTTCAAACACTTGTTAATTTCTATATATCTATCTATCTATATCTATCAACCAATATATATCCATCTATCTTTTATTTTTTTTTACGTATTCGCCTATGGAGCCGGTAGGCTTTCTAGATGGGGCCTGCCTGATTGTCGGCCCCAGCCCGTCGTGGCGTAGGCAAGTGTTTATAGAGGCGCCATCTTGCATTGACTAATGCTGCCCCCCGGAGCTCATCTTTGATCCTAGAATCTAGAGTCCGGGTTGATAAGCTGTCTTCTGGACAGCATGTGGGTAGTCTTAGGCCACTCGGCGGTGACTGAAAAATCCCAGCTTGTGGCACCGGGCGGGGCGAGAACCAGCGTCGTCCTGAACGTGGCACCGTCACGCTATCCACTCAGCCACCGCCTCCCCAAATCTATCTATCTATCTATTTGTTTATGTATGTATGTATGTATATCTTTCTATCTTTATTTATCTGTGAATCAGAATCAGAATGAGCGGCCAGGACACGTTTGTTTATTTATTTATTTATTTATTTATTTTAATTTCTTACTCTACGATTCACTTTGTGCCTCACGGCCGTGCATCAAAGAGAAAATTGAAAATGTATTCTAGCGCGTTTAGTTTCCTCGACAGTAAAAATTGGTGGTAAAGCGGACACGACATATCGGTAAGAATTCAAATTTCCAGTCGCAAAATTTTATGAGAGTTAATGAAAGCTTAATGGAGAGTGAGATAACGAAGAAAGAGTGAAGGGCATTTAATAGTGATGTGTGTGTGTGTGTGTGTGTGTGTGTGTGTGTGTGTGTGTGTGTGTGTGTGTGTGTGTTGTTTCCATGGCACGAACGGGACGAAGGTGAAGTCATTTGTTACGAGCATGACAGGCTGGCGAGACGGTGTTGCTGCGGCTTGTCGTTGTGTTGCCCCGGCCGGAGGGAGGGAAGCGTAGGAGGCCCCGCACACACTGACTCGCGTGTAAATACAGCGAGTCTACTGAACACAAATGAACAAAGGGTGTTTGGCTTAGCGCGAAAAGGTCATTACTCAAAGCTCGGTGTTAGCTTCAACATTATACTGCATTAGCACTGATTCAATTAAGGCTAACAACATTTGCCGGCCCTCTATTTAATTAACAAAGGGCCAGATAGATTAGAGGGCGCAAAAAACACAGCAAAGGTCACCTCGTCATTAGTTTATTCATTACAAAGCGAAAGCTGACCCCGCGGAATTAAATTAGTGTAAACAAAGAGAATTTATTTCAGTGTGCCATCCCAGCAGGTGACGAGCCGTGTGCTGCAGCGACGAACAAACGCATGAACAAAATCACGACCAGGCCTGAAGGAACACGATTACTGATCAACCGTTATTGGTCGTGTTTGAGTTGTTGTATTTACTTCTTGGTTCTTTGTTAATTGTTTGTTTGTTTTGTTTTTCAATATATTCATTACCCTACCCCTGTGTCCCTCCATTTCTTTAATCTTATATATTCATTCCTTCTCTTTCTCCTCTCTCATCCCTCCTACTTTCATATTCTCTTTCTCGGCGTCTCAGGGGTTTGGGGGACGCTGAACAGGCGGCTTATAGTATCTGCACTCCTCCTTCTCTACTTGATTCGCCTCATAATAATAATAATAATAATAATAATAATAATAATAATAATAATAATAATAATAATAATAATAATAATAACTACATTTGAGTTTTGGGTGATTGACAAGTAACATCATGGTGGCCAGTCGTCTGTGGTGTGACTCAGAAATGTGGAATAAGCTTGACTATGTGGTGGAATAAGCTTGACTATGTGGTGGAATAAGCTTGACTATGTGGTGGAATAAGCTTGACTATGTGGTGGAAAAAGCTTGACTATGTGGCGTAATAAGCTTGACTATGTGGAGGGATAAGCTGGGTCAACACGCTCTGCCTCCTCTTGCTTGCACTGGCCTGGTATGTGTTGTCCTGAACTTAAAATGCGCGGCCTTTCTGTTTATTTACCATTCTCTTCCACGTGTTTTCTCCTCCATCTAATTTCCTGCATTTTTCTCCTCCCTCGGGCGGCCTCATTAACCAGCCGGCCTTTTTATCTTTCTTTCTCATTCAGCATCCGCCTCTCCTCTCCTCTCATTTCCTCGGCACAATACGTTTCATCCTCTCCACTATTATTTTTCTTCTCATTTAATTAACAACCAATTACACTTTCTATTTTTTTTTTAAGTAAACAATTCCCTTTTTTTTTACAGCAGAGGAGTCAGTTCAAGGCAAAAGGCAACAAATGTGAAAAAAAGCCCGCTACTTACTTCCCCGCAACCTATTTTTTCCTCTTTCTTCAGTGTTATATATCTAAAAGGGCAACATATATTTAAATGAGCTAAAGGGATTAACAAAGAGGATGTTGATAAATTATGCTGACTGCCTTAGCAAACGTGGGAGTGTAAGCCTATAAATGTTTGAGAATATATAGGCCTCAGTTTCATGTAAGGGACTGATAGACTTACATGAAACGGAAATTGCAATGTGTATCTCGACTAGTGTATTCTGTGTTTATGAGAGGACCATAAAGTTAGCTCTAGTAAATGACAGTTCCTTCTATGTTGTTTTTCCTTGTTTTGAAAGAGTAAATTGACCTCTTTTTTGGCCACTCTACTGAACTCTTTTTTATACGGGCAATGTTTAGCGGGCTTTTTTTTTCTCATTATGACTTTTTTTTTGGCCTTGAGCTGCTTCCTAAATACCATAAATAAAAAGTTAAGAGCATTGATACAAGGTAGCGATTCATTGTATTCATTTTCTTTTCCTTTCTCATAAATTTCGTCTCCTATATTTTTTTTTTGCCTCCAGGCTGAATGTTTTCCTCTTGTCTTGCTGTTGGGGCTCGTTCGGCTGAAGAGATCGGCGGAAGGAAACTCTTTACTGCTTTCTTCCTCTCCCTTCCTCTCCCTTTTTCTGACAAACTTTTACGTGAGCAAGTTGTTAGTCTCAGTGTGTGTGTGTGTGTGTGTGTGTGTGTGTGTGTGTGTGTGTGTGTGTGTGTGTGTGTGTGTTTCTTCTTCTTCCTATTCCTCCTTCTTCTCCTCCTTCTCATTCTTATCCTCATCCTCATCCTATTGATCCTCCTGTTCCCTCTACTCCTGCGCCTAGTCCTCCTCCTCCTCCTCCTATTCTTAATCTGAACAGCGGACATGCACAGGACAATGCAGACAGCCACTCAGCTATTCATTAAAACAAGTAACTCGCCTCAGGTCGCGGGGCAGGATTGACCGAGTGACTTTCCTTGTCAACACCAAAAAACATCGCACATGAGGGGGCAAGTGTGTGTGTGTGTGTGTGTGTGTGTGTGTGTGTGTGTGTGTGTGTGTGTGTGTGTGTGTGTGTGTGTGTGTGTGTGTAGCACACACACACACACACACACACACACACACACACACACACTCTAATGGAAGCGAGAAAGTCATGATAATATGTCTCACATGAATTATTTTCCTTCTTATGTTTCTCTTCCTCCTTCTCCTCCTTCTTCCCTTCCTCCTCTTCCTTCATTCTCCTCCTCCTCTTCATTTTCGACAGTAGTTATTTCTTTAACAGAGTTGTCCGCCACTGGTACAGCCTTCTTCCAGTAGTGGTTAGTGCGGAAACAATCAATTCCTTTAAAAATCACAATGATCGTCTCTTTGCTGCGTCTGGAGTGATGAGTCAATAGGCTTTCTGCTGCCTGTTGGTTCATGTTTCCATGTTCCCATGTTTCCTCTGCGTCTTCTGTTGATGGCGGAGGGAGAGGCTGAGGCAGTGACGGTTAGGGAGGACGGCAGCGGGTGATGCTTTTTATATTTATTTTAGGTGCCGCCCATAGCGCCGGTAGGCTCTCTTGAGGGACCTCTTGGACGACCCCAGCCCGTTAGTGGAGCAGGCGAATTTTATATATAGTGGCTGCCGTGATATGCGACTCCTGTTTTCCCATGCTTCCCACCGGTGCTCCACTTGAACGAATTCACTGAAGTTAGGAATGATTGAAGATCTGGGCAGCATGTCGGCAACTTTCCACCATTCGGCGAGTGGTGAGGGGCGAGGGGAGATCAAAGGAGGCTGAAGTTGATGGTGATGATGATGATGATGATGAGGATGAGGAGGAGGAGGAGGATGTGGTGATGACGATGGCGATGGTTGTGTTGTTGTTTTGGGGTAAGAAAAACAAGAAGAAGGAGGAAAACAAAAAGTAGCAGGAAAAGGAGGAGGAGGAGGAGGAGGAGGAGGAGGAGGAGGATGGGATAAGGATCGGCTGCTTAACGTATTCATGAAGGACATTGGCATTCGGGAAGTAGCAGAGAAAGATGAGGAGACGGCGGACGAAGCGGAGGAGGAGGAGGAGGAGACTGGGGAGGAAGTAGAGGAGAAAGAGAAGAAGAAGGAGGAGAACAAAAAACAGAATTGGAGGAGAAAATAGTGAGTAAACGAAAGGAAAATGAAAGGAGAAGTGAAAGAAAAAAATATTAAAGAAACGGCAGGAAAAGGAGGAGGAGGAGGAGGAGGAGGAGGAGGTGGCCGAATAAGACTAAGGAAGAGGAAGAAGAGGCTCCATAGAAAGTAGACAGAGAGAAAGAGAGAGAGTAGCTTCAATATGTGTCAAGAGAAGTAAAAAAAAATCTAAAAGAAACGGCAAGAAAAGGAGGAGGAGGAGGAGGAGGAGGAGGTGGCCGAATAAGACTAAAGAAGAGGAAGAAGAGGCTCCATAGAAAGTAGAGAGAGAGAGAGAGAAAAAAAAAAAAGAGAGAGAGTAGCTTCAATATGTGTCAAGAGGCTAACGATTTAAGAGGAGGAGGATCAGAGAGAGAGAGAGAGAGAGAGAGAGAGAGAGAGAGAGAGAGATTTCGTTTATTCTCCACACGACCCTCTAGTCTAAGCAGCCCCCCCTCCCTCCCTCCCTCCCTATCCCCTCCTCCCCCCCTCCTCCCAGACGCAGGACTTCAGGACGCATCATTAGCAAGACAAAATAAACATATGTAGGAAGAAAAAGAAGAAAGGCTCAAAACAAAGGATATAGAAAGCTAAAAAAAAAAAAAAAAAAAAGAGAGAGAGGGGGAAAAAATGGCCAAATTCGATTACGTTGCGGATTTAATTTTTGAAAAGTCTCGGGTTGAAATTGATTATAAAATGCCACCGATAGCTTCCCACCTCTTGGCTTCAATTCGTTTTTTTTTTTTTTTGGGGGGGGGAGTTGAAGACAAGCCATTTATCGCCTCCGTAATTCGCAGGCCAATCCCACAGCCACTCCCCCCCCCCTCCCCCTCATCCCCCACGCCCCCCACGCCCCCCACCCGGCAGGAGATTGGCCCGGGATTTGTGATAATGTACCCCGTGTGTGTGTGTGTGTGTGTGTGTGTGTGTTGATTATGATGATCTTGGATTCTTTTGATGGTGGTTTTCATTTATATAACATGTTTTTTTATTTAGGTTTCTTGGGATGTTTTTTTTTTTATGTTTGGATCCATCCCTAATACTACATTAATGTTTAGGATTTATAGTAGACGTATTTTATAGAACTTACAAATTTGAAGTCATCTATCAATATATTTATCATCTGTGTGTGTGTGTGTGTGTGTGTGTGTGTTTCGTTGGTCAGGCATTCTTTAGTGATATATAAACCTCTTTCATCTTAACTTATCGTTCTCTCCCTATTTTTCTCATCCTCTTTCCAATTTCCTGCTTCTCTCCATTGCCTTGCGTCCCTCGTTATTTGCATTAGTCAGCGGGAGTTATGAAACACTCACATTCCTTTTGTGTGTGTTTCTGTGCACTTCTTTTTTTTTTTCCTCTCGAGTTGGGGAGCGAAACAAAGGAACGACGATCTACCAGTTACACCGTTTTTGTTCCTCTCACGCACGGTATCTCAAGACTCTTCCGCTCCTCACATCATCAATTTAAAAAAGATAGAACGAAATGGAGGTTTATCTGGTTCTCATAAGTGTTTTTTCCACGTTCGTTTTTTGTACAGCAGTGGAAGCAGTTCAGGGGCAACAAAAGCAGAAATGAAACTACGGGTCGTATCATAAAACATACCATCGCCCAAGAACACATATTTGACAAGGCTTTCGTAGGAGTTGTATGCATTTCCAGGAGTAGTTTTATGACCCTGGTGGTAGTTTGACAAAGCAATTTAGAGACATATTCTTAAACACTCCGGGTCCCCAAGCACACACACATCTGACAAGGCTTTCGTAGGAGTTGTATGCATTTCCAGGAGTAGCTTTATGACCCTGGTGGTAGTTTGACCCTTCTTCTGTACCGTGAAACTAAAGAAACACTCATTAGAAGCCGACTGACCCCCTCTTTGACCTTTAGAAATAGTTGATGTGAGAAGCGAAAGTCTTATAAAACCAACCTAACCGTGATCCACCAAAAGGAGTATAGTCCGAATAGCCAGAAGGGAGAGTCAGTGTCGGTTGGAGAGGTGCCTTGATACTCTTATGGTATAGACTCATAGAGACTGTCAGACTACCACCAGGCTCATAAAACTACCCAAGAAAATGCCTTACACGACTCCTACGAAGGCCTTGTCAGATGTGTGTGTGCTTGGGGACCCGGAGTGTTTAAGAATATGTCTCTAAATGGCTTTGTTAAACTACCACCCCTGCAGGCTCATAAAAATACCAATGGAAATGCCTAACACAGCTCTTACGAAGGCCTTGTCAAATGTGTGTGTGCTTGGGGACCCGGAGTGTTTAAGAATATGTCTCTAAATGGCTTTGTCAAACTACCACCAGGGTCATGAAACTACCCATGCTCATTCCCACAACTTCTACGAAAGCCTGGTTTAATGCGTGTGTCCTTGTGTGCAGAAATGTTTAAGAAAATGGCTCTAAATGACGAAACCCTTATAAGCATTGTGAAATTACCACCATAGAAATGCCCTGTACAACTCCTACGAAAGCCTTGTCAGATGTGTGTGCTTTAAATGTTTAGGAAAATAGTTGTAAATGGCGAAACCTCAAGAAACTTTGTCAAACTACCACCAGGGTCACAAAACTACCCCTGGAAACGCCCACAACTCCTACGAAAGCCTTGTCAGCTGTGTGTGCTTGAAATGTTTAGGAAAATAGTTCTAAATGGCGAAACCTCAGGAAACTTTGTCAAACTACCACCAGGGTCACAAAACTACCCCTGGAAACGCCCACAACTCCTACGAAAGCCTTGTCAGATGTGTGTGCTATTGCTTGGACGCATAAAAGTTTAAGAATATGGCTCTGAATGGCGTGACCTCTTGAAGCATCTCCACTTTACTGCATTCCTGTTACTCCATATTCCCAGCGTCTCCCTTCCCTGGCCATCAAAGAGCGCGCACCCCCTCACCTCGCGTCTCGGGCAATGATGACATGATCGCGCTGAGAGCAGAAAGGAATGACGTCACATGTAAAGTGGGAGTAATAAGGGGAAAAGGAGGTGCGTAATTTGGTAAGGAAAGCGTGGGCGAGGTGTAACGGACACGGACAGTCAACGCATCACAAAGCTTAATACTTTCACCCGTACATGCACGTCTGTCTACAAATATAGTTTCGGGCACCGTTGCCAGATTGTCGTACTCAGAGCATAGTATTTACCGGTTTCTGACGCCTAACTATTGCCAAGAAACATCATGAATTAACTATTTTAACGATAATCATACGTGAATCTCCTTATTAGGGTCCACGAAACAGTTTTTGGGTCGGAAGTCGGTAAATATAAGAGGCTGAGTAAGACAATCTGGCAACGTTGGTTTCAGGTCCTACGGAGAATTCAGTGTATCAGTTATTTTTTTCAGACGCAGACAGGAAGTGCTTTAGTGGAGTCTGATATATGTAGTTGTAGTTGTATATATGTGTTGTATGTTATATGGAGTGATACTGTACGTAGTGTGTTGTTAGCAGGGAGTCCAGGAAGTGTTGGAATGAAGTCTGTGGAATGTGGAATGAGTATAGGCAGCATATGATTCCGGGAATGTTGAAGTTGAGCTTGTTGTATGTGGAATGCTCTGAAACAAAGTCCGTCGTGTTGGAAGTCTGTCTGTCTGTGTGTCTGTCGTTTTGGAATGATGTATGTGAAGTGATGGAATGAGTCTGTTGAATGTGGAATGAGTAGTCAGCATGTGATTTCGGAAGTGTTGAAGTTGAGTTTGTTGTATGTGGAATGCGCTGAAACAAAGTCTGTCGTGTTGGAAGTCTGTGTCTCTGTGTGTCTGTCGTGTTGGAAGTTTGTGTGTCTGTCATTTTGGAAGTTTGTGTGTCTGTGTGTCTGTCGTGTTGGAAGTCTGTGTGTCTGTCATTTTGGAAGTCTGTGTGTCTGTGTGTCTGTGTGTCTGTCGTGTTGGAAGTCTGTGTGTCTGTCATTTTGGAAGTTTGTGTGTCTGTGTGTCTGTCGTGTTGGAAGTTTGTGTGTCTGTCATTTTGGAAGTTTGTGTGTCTGTGTGTCTGTCGTGTTGGAAGTCTGTGTGTCTGTGTGTCTGTCGTGTTGGAAGTTTGTGTGTCTGTCATTTTGGAAGTCTGTGTGTCTGTGTGTCTGTCGTGTTGGAAGTTTGTGTGTCTGTCATTTTTGAAGTTTGTGTGTCTGTGTGTCTGTCATTTTGGAAGTTTGTGTGTCTGTGTGTCTGTCGTGTTGGAAGTTTGTGTGTCTGTCATTTTGGAAGTTTGTGTGTCTGTGTGTCTGTCGTGTTGGAAGTTTGTGTGTCTGTGTGTCTGTCGTGTTGGAAGTCTGTGTGTCTGTCATTTTGGAAGTTTGTGTGTCTGTGTGTCTGTCGTGTTGGAAGTTTGTGTGTCTGTCATTTTGGAAGTTTGTGTGTCTGTGTGTCTGTCGTTTTTGAAGTCTGTCGTGTTGGAATGAAGTCTGTGAAGTAGTGGAAGGAGTCTGTTATATGAGCAATGCGTTGTCAGCAAGGCGCCCCATATTTTGGAGTGAAAAATGATCTCTCGTTATTTTCACCGTCGGATGATGATAAACAGCAGCAATTAATACAGCTCCAGTTTAATTTTTATTTATTAGCCCGTTTTATAGCACTCATAAACGCTAACGGCCGGAATCAAAGCGTTATGTTCAATTCTGTTGGTTAGACATTATGCTCAAACGCTGTCGGTTCAAATCAACCTCTCTTTCGACCACTCTTCGTTAATCTTTTATATACATAGGGTGGGCTTTTTTTTTATGTTGCCCTTGAGCCGTGTCCTTTGATGTAAAAAAAATAGGAGCAGTGATTAGCGGGCTTTTTCCATTGTTTTTTCATTACCCTCGAGCTGCTTCCTTTGCTGTAAAAAAAATGAATAAAAAAATAAAAATAAATAAATGAGCTTAGTCAGGGCAGTGTTGTTCACGTTCATGGTGCAGAAGCCTTGTCGGAGTATCACTAAACTCATAAAACTACCCATGGGAGTACTGGGAAAGACAAATTGGAGAGCACTTTCTTTCTTTCTTTATTACGTAATTTACCACTTTGCTTTCGCCCCGGTGCCGGAGTGATGCGCAGCAGACGGAAGAGGGAGAAGGGAGGGGAGGGAAATGATGATGACAGAGGCGGGTGGGGAGAGACCAAGAATGTAGCAGGTGTTGATTTGTGTAATGTTCCTCTGTACCCTCCTGCAACACTCTGATACCCGGTAAGAGGAGGAGGAGGAGGAGGAGAGGAGGAGGAGCTGGACGAAGAGGAAGAAGAAAGGAGGAGGACGAGTGAGGAGAGGAAAAGGAGAAAAGGAAAGGAGGAGGACGAGGACGAGGAGGAGGAAGAGAAGACGGAGGAGGAGGAGGAGGAGGAGGAGAAGGAGCTGGACGAAGAGGAGGAAGAAAGGAGGAGGACGAGTGAGGAGAGGAAAAGGAGAAAAGGAAAGGAGGAGGACGAGGACGAGGAGGAGGAAGAGAAGAAGGAGGAGGAATAGAAGGAGGGGGAAGAGGAAAAGGACGAGGACGAGTAGGAGGAGGAGGAGGAGGAGGAGGAAGAGAAGAAGGAGGAGGAATAGAAGGAGGTGGAAGAGGAAAAGGACGAGATTGAGTAGGAGTAGGAGGAGGAGGAGGAGGAGGAGAAGGAGGAAGAGAAGGAGGAGGAAGAGGAAAAGGACGAGATTGAGTAGGAGGAGGAGGAGGAGGAGGAAGAGAAGAAGGAGGAGGTATAGAAGGAGGGGGAAGAGGAAAAGGACGAGGACGAGTAGGAGGAGGAGGAGGAGGAGGAAGAGAAGAAGGAGGAGGTATAGAAGGAGGGGGAAGAGGAAAAGGACGAGGAAGAGTAGGAGGAGGAGGAGGAGGAGGAGGAGGAGGAGGAGGAGGAGGAGGAAGAACAGGAGGAGGAGGAGGACGAGGAGACAAGGTCAATATTGTACAAGGCGAGGCAACGAGGGAAAACGAAAGAGTTACCCATATTTATGTAACGATGCTTTCCTTCTTCTGCCACACTTTATAGCAGACTACGGGGTGACCCTGAATAGAAGTTTGCTTTTCTGTTTGGTTTTACGTTTTAGAAGACAACCTGAAAGCAAATAGAAAAAACTGTCGTAATTTAACCCCTCCGTGAAGAGAAAAGGGAAACAGTAACAAAAGTCTAATAACGTTAAATACTTCCTTCGTGTCGTTTGGCTTGTGTATATTGTTAGTTTGTTAGTTTATGGACAACAAACAGAAACATGTACACTTTGAAATAAACCTCAACATCAGTCGGACACAAAAAACAAACATATAAAGCTGCAAATTTAATAACATTGCATGATACTGAAAAGCTAGAATCACAGTCAACTTGTATTTATTTTTATGTTGTTGAAATGCACTTATATAACTCAGTAAACATTGAAACAAACCTCAATGAATGCCCAACACGAAAACTAATATAAAACTCCAAATGTAGCAATAACTTATAACCTCTCTTTCGGCAACCTCTTTGGATTCTTTTTTTTAGGAACAGCGAGTAGCGGGCTTTTTATATTGTTTAATTTTTTGTGTGGCCTTGAGTTGTCTCCTTTGTTATAAAAAAAATACAGAAGTTAAAATCACAGCTACAATGCATTACTACGTGTTGTCTGAATGCATTTATATAACACACACAAAACTGAATTCTAAAGATAAAAAGAAACACGCCACTGCCTTGCCAACAGGATCCAGAGGCGGCGTCAGGGGAGGAGAACTGACCTGGCGCCGCTGACTGACCTTGCTGTCGTCTGTCTGTCTACTCATGGCGCCTGACGACCCTCACCTTGATTTCAGTCCTCCCTCATCCCCCTCCCCTCATCCCTCTCCTCTTCCTCCTCCTTTCCTTCCTCCGCTCCTTTTCCCTTCTCCTCGCATTGACCGATTTTTGTCTCATCATGAAATCAAAGACCTTATTTTATCCCTCGCTTCCTTCTTCCTCTTTTCTTCTTCATCATCTTTTTCTTTTTCTTCTTGTGCCTTTTCTTTCTTTCTTCTTCTTTTTCTTCTTCTTTCTCTCCCTCCTCCTCTTCCTCCTCCTCCTCATCATCATCATCATCGTCATCATCATTTTCCCTCTTGCACTGCCCTTGACCCGTTTTCTGTGACGTATCTCAGCCTTTGAGGTCTAATTTTATTCCCATTTTTCTCCTCTCCTTAACCTTTCTTACATTTGTTCCTCCTCCTCTTCCTCCTCCTCCTCCTCCCCTTTCCCCTTCTTGGTCGTTTTTTATCTTTTCATCTCACTCGTCTCTGGATTTGGATCTGAATAATAATGCGCAGAGCTCCCGTACAGGTGCTTAACACGCATGCGCCTCACCTCACCTAACCTCATCTCACCTTGCCCCACCTCACCACCTCAATTCACCTCATCTCTTAAGGTACTGGCGTCATCATCGTCATCTTCTAGTTCTGAACCCGGTAACAGCGACGGACCAAATTTGTGGCTTTACCGTGTACCAGCGATGGGCCACATTTTTACCATGATATAAACCCCCCAAATAGATGATGCACAAACTGATCACAAATGCATTGGTATTATATATTATGAAATGGTTTGCGTGAGTGATGATTTTTTCTCATTAATTCGCTTAGAGGGGCCTTTAAGATACATGTTCGCCGCACCTACCGGGTTAACCTTATTCTTCTCTTCTTAACGTTCACTTCAACTCACCTCACTTAACATCCTCTCGTGACCTCTTCTCTTTCTCTTCTTTCCCTTAAACACTATAGCGCCCTCATCTTTCCTCTCATCTCACAGTCTCACTTCTTTTTCCCCCCTTTCCCTCCTCGTCTTCTTCGTCCTCATCGTCATCTCTTCAGTGTGTGCATGCATCCTCTTTCTTCTCCTCTAACAACCTCACATCCTCGTCGTCCTCTTCTTCAGGCAACGGCACCTTCATCATCATCACTTTCTCTCTTCTTCTCCTCTTCCTTTCCTCCTCTTTCTTTTCTCTCCTCTCGCCACCTCACCTCCTCTCTCCTACCTGTATCCTCTTTCTCTCCTCCCGTCTCACAACCTCACCCCTTCATCATCCTCGTCCTCCTCTTCTTCAGACAATAGCGCCCTCAATGTCATATCCCTCTCCTTTTCTCCTCTTCCTTTCCTCCTCTTTCTCTCCTTTCCTTTCGCCACCTTACCTCTCCTGCTCTTTTTCTCCTCTTCACCTCACCTCCTCATCGTCCTCGTTCTCCGCTCCTCCAGGTAACGGCGCCCTCATCGTCATCTCCCTTTCCTCTTCTCCTCTTCCTTTCCTCCTATTTCTCTCCTCTTCTCCTGCTCTTTCTCTCCTCTTCACCTCACCTCCTCATCGTCCTCGTTCTCCTCTCCTCCAGGTAACGGCGCCCTCATCGTCATCTTCGCCCTCAACAAAGGCCTCCGGAAGGTGCCCAACACGTACCTCATCTCGCTGGCCCTCGGTGACCTTCTGGTGCTGTTCTTCACGGTGCCCTTCGTCTCCACCATCTACACCATCGAGTACTGGCCCTACGGAACCTTCGAGTGCAAGTTCAGCGAGTTCGTGAAGGACGTGTCAGTCGGCGTCACCGTCTTCACCCTCACGGCTCTCTCCGCCGACCGCTACCGCGCCATCGTCTCCCCCATCAGGAAGGTAGGCGTGCGGGTGTGTCCTCTGCCAAGCCTTACTCTCTTTGCTCTTTTGTTTTTTTCTGACTCTCTCTCTCTTACTGTCTCTATCTGTTGTATCTGATTCTCTCTCTCTCTCTCTCTCTCTCTCTCTCTCTCTCTCTCTCTCTCTCTCTCTCTCTCTCTCTCTCTCTCTCTCTCTCTCTCTCTCTCTCTCTCTCTCTCTCTCTCTCTCTCTCTCTCTCTTTCTATTAGGTATTATGGCATCAATGTTATACGGGTTAGGACAGTTTCAGCCATTGTCCGCCGCCAAGACTGCAGCAGGTGCACGGCAGTGTCTTGCGGCCAGTTTTCTCCCAGTCCTCAGGTTCTCGTCGCTCCCTTCCTCTCTCCGGTCCACTTTTCTCCCCGTGCAGGCGGTGAGCGGCCCCGCGCGAAGCGTTACGCTGAGGGTCACGGCGGCCATCTGGGTGGTGTCGCTGCTGCTGGCCGCGCCCGCCGCCGTCTTCACCCATGTCAGGACCTTCGGCAGCGAGGGCGAGATGAACCTGACGGTTTGTTACCCTTTCCCGGACGTGCCCGACTGGTACAGCAAGGCCAACGTGCTCGCCAAGTCCCTCGTATACTACCTGCTGCCGCTCATCGTCATCGCCACCTTCTACCTGCTGATGGCGCGCCACCTACTCACGCCGGAGGTGGTCGGCGACGCGCAGGTGTTCCATCGGCAGATTCGCACGCGGCGCAAGGTGGCCAAAGTGGTGCTGTGCTTCATCGTCATCTTCGCCGTCTGCTTCCTGCCCACGCACGTTTTCATGCTGTGGTACTACTTCGACTGGGGCGGTGACTACAACGCCTTCTGGCACACCGTGCGCATCGTCGGCTTCTGCCTCAGCTTCATCAACTCGTGCATCAATCCCATCGCCCTCTACTGCATCTCCGGCACCTTCAGGAAGCAGTACAACCGCTACCTTTTCTGCTGCTGCTGCTGGGTGCGCAGAGATCGCGCCGAGATGCACTCCATCCGCTCGGGCGTCTCCCACTACCGCTCCTCCACTCTGCGGCCCCTCGAGACCATCACCCTCACGACACTGCTGCAGGAGCGCTCGTGTCCCAACGCCTTCTGACGCAAGACGATCGCCTGTCGTTCCCGCTGCCTGCAGGAAGCGTACCCCCTCAGCCCGCAGGAGGACACGCTGAGGGAGGAGGACAGTCCCGTGAAGAGTAACGGCGTCTCCGTGTATGAGTCCGTCCACCTGTAGCGCTGGGCGGGTGGGGGCGCGGGAGCGGGGAGGACAGGGGGCGCAGGTGCTGTGTCGGCGGTGTAGACTTTGAGGTCGATATTCTCAGACGCTTCCGCCGATAAGTGGATCAGTCTGGGTCTAATGAGTGTTGTCTGAGGTTCATGGCACAGGAAAAGGGGTCAAATTGCCACTTGGGTCATAAAACTATACCTATGGAAATATCCAGAAATCCTACGAAAGCCATGTCAAATGTGTGTCGTTCGGTGCCGTGTGTCGTGTTGTGTATAGCGCTGTCCAAGTGTAGCTGCCCTGCTGAGAGAGAGAGAGAGAGAGAGAGAGAGAGAGAGAGAGAGAGAGAGAGAGAGAGAGAGAGAGAGAGAGCGAGAGAAGACATGTGGCTATTTCTGAACACTACATAACAGCAGCGGGGGGTGGATGTCGCAGTCCCTCCTGCCGAGAAAGGTCAACGCCACACGATCCGCAGCCTTCAATTTGTATCACAGCAAGGACAGCTGAAGGCGGCAAAGACTCCCACTTACCCAGGTTATGCTGCGGCGCTCATCCCTCGCTCGTTGACTTGAGATGAGTGTGGTGTAAGCGCCTCTTAACCCGGGCAGAGCAAGATGTCCGTGTTGTCGCGTCACCTTACCTCCCCTAAGTGTCCTCAAGTGCATCTATGTTTTCCGAAGAGACGCAGAGTAGATGTAATGATGGACTTTTCTTTTGCCCCGCTGCCCTGACCCCAGCAAGGATTAGCAGCTTTAGACGCGTGATCACCTGACCTCTTCACCGTGGACTGAGTGAATAGTGAAGGCGGGTGAGAGAGTGGGTAGAAAGAAGCACTCAGAATCCTTCCCAGTACTGCCGCCATTAGGAGCCACACCTGTGTTGCTCTGGTTTCGGTATCCACATTCACTGGTAAATAAGCGACCTGTGAATGGTTCAGGTACGAGAGTTTTGACCTAAGGAGTGTGTAGGTGGTTGTGGGAAGTGGCGTTGGTAATTGTGGTGGTGGTGGCAGTGGTGAAGGTGGTGGAGGTGATGGTGGTGGCGGCATATCCCTCACGTTCCCTCATCTCCTCCTCTCCCTTTCCAAGACCGGTGTTAGGAGGAGGTTGATGGATTGATGAGGAAGAGGAGTGAAGGGAGTAATAACATGCCCGACACCAGTGTTATTCATTAATCTATTTTTTTTTTCATTCATTCATTTCCTTATTTATTTTTACCAGTGAAGTGTTTCCGGTGTGAAAAATGTGTGGTAACGACGATACAAGTGGGGATGTATTTGTAGATTTTGTTGTTGTGTGTTGTAATCATCATAAGGGTCGAGGAGAAAGCCCTTTTGTGTACAGCGTCATGTAGCACAACAAAGGCAGGCGGAATCTAATCTCCTCTCAGTATACTGGAAAAGGTTTTGATGGCATTACCTTTCCCGTTCTTTGTACAAATCTTTTTCTGGCATTATCCGTTTTCAGGAGGATCAGTAAACCTGTATTTTCCGCAGAAGATTAAATAAACAGAGTGTATTTCGACACAATATGAATGTTATATTAAAATTCTGTGGCCTGACTGGGACATGTCAGCTTACTCGTGGACTGGATGTGAGGGACAGAGCGGAGTTGTATTGAGTTATGAGTACTGGAGTGTGAGTGAGTGGCCTTCAGAGTGCGATTTCATGCTCCCTTCACTTTTCTGCAATATCACGCTTCGCCTCCACTACTTGAAAGAAAATCCGAAATGCTTTAGAAGTTGTTGAGTAGCAAGACGTTGCTGACGTAAGAGAACACTTTTCTTGAACTCCTTTTCCTCCTCCTCGTCCTTCTCCCACTACTACTACTACTACTACTTCTGCTACTACTACTTCTATTGCTACTACTACTACTACTACTGCTACTACTACTACTACTACTACTACTACTACTACTACTGAGGCTCGTACAAACCCATCAAGTCAATCCTTGTGTGTCACTATTCTGGATCCAAAGTCAATTAAAGGTACCGAAATATCACTCATTATATCAATAGTAATAGACAATCACATCGAGTCTTGGAAGAGAGGATTATCAAGACACCTCAAGACCTGAAGCAAGTTATATTCCTCCATCTTTTTCCGCATCTTATTTCTCGTTATCTTCGGAACATCGCATTGCAGGTTTTATTTTATATACATTGTTTTGGCGTTGGTCTGTCGTTTACCGTAAAATAAAAGTCTCCAAACCTCAGTAACTTAAAAGAAAGATACCAGATGCTTCCCTTTTTTTGTTGCAGTTGAGATACGAGAAGAATAACAGATTGAGCGCCAGGGATACAAACTTTGGCAGAAAAGATAGCATTTTGAATAGGAAGTTTGAAAGAGAGCAACGATAAGAAAATACTACACACACACACACAGGAACAGCGAGGAAAACAAAAAAGAAAGAGCGTTATGAGATGATGGATGGGCCCGTTGCAAACACATCACCCGAAAACATCATCATCATCGGCGGGGGAGAGCGCAACTGATCAGTCAACATGGCGCGGGATATGTTTACAGAGTGAGCACGGCGGTAATAAACGTGTGTTCCGAGCCCTGCGGGGAAGCCTGTGTGTCCTGCGGTGGTGTGCGGCTAACAGGAGACACAGGAGGTCGTAGTGGTTGTGTGAGGACCGCTGATGACGCGTGTGTGTGCGGTAATAGCTAGATAAAGACGAGGAAACACAACCCCAGCAATACAAGACTTCAGGTTTAACTCACTTTTCTTAGTTTTTATGCGTGTTTTAACGGCTCTGTGTGGGTTTAAGTGGGTCTCAAGGGTTTAATGGCGCTATAATAAGAGTTTGGTGTGGTTTAGATAAGCGTGTAAAGTCATAAGTGAGGTAATAACGAGATAAGTGAAGGAACGACCCACCTTGCCCGGCCCGCCCCGCCAGAAGTAAGCACCCACCACACTCCACCCCGTAAGTAAGTCCTTCAGTTCTTTATGTACTGTACGTGGTGGCCTTCCCCTACTAGCACTGGAGCGTTTGTTATATAGCTATGGAAGAGAGGAAAGGGGTGAGAGGGGTCGAGTGATTTGCGAGAGAAACGGTTAGCAGATTCAAAACGCACCAAACCTTGCCAGAATGATTAGTTTCGTCCTTAAAACCAGAGGATGGCTTATGCAGAAATTTTTACTCCCTTCTGTTGCTGTCCATAAGTACTCGTGCTTTTACCAACTTTTTCTTGCCAACTCAGTACACTAACTAACTACAAATTAAGTCCTTCACCAACTCCGTAAACTAACTGCCACCATTTGCGTAGCTACTCACATGGCTTCGTTTCATCAGGTAATTTGCTATCCAGCGGTACCTAAAGTGTGGTGCGCGCACAGCTGGGGGTGCATGAGCTAATAACTAGGGGTGCGTAAGGGAAAAAAAAATAATGTAGTGGCAGATTCTATGTTTCATCAAAATTTCAAATACATCATTAACTGCCATCGTTTTAAAACTAACGAATGATATACGCTTCAGCGGAGTTGTCTGTTCTTCGTTTGAAACTTACCCAGACTCAGAGCACATGCCTCCACCCCTCAGGTACATTTTCGTTCAGTTTTAATAGCCGTCGCTCAGAGCCTCATGCTCCATACAAGGTTGTTCACTGGTTTCTACGTGTGCTCCAGCCATACGAGGCTATCATATCCGCAGGACGTCCTCTTGTTTGTTTAGTGTCGTGACGTTCATATAGGGTTTGAGAGGGACACAAGGCACTCGACCAGTTCAAGGGAAATTATTATGTAGATTACCACCGGTAACTCCTCGGCCAGTGACAACAACAGCGCAGCGCGAAGCGTATCACGTATTCATCTTATACAATTACACCCAACAAACCTAACCTAACCTGATTTAACTTAACTACATCTAACCTAACTAATCTAATCTGACCCCCCCCCTCTAACCTAACCTGACCTAACTGTAACCTAAGTAATCTAATCCCCCACCCCCCCTCCTCTCCGCTGCTAAAATGTGATGTGCCAGGCTGCGTTCATAAACGTTTTAAATCATTGTCTTGAAGTTTCTTTAATTTTTCGGAAGTTATTAGTTACAGGACTGCAATCAGAGAGCAAATTATAACACGAAATGTAAGTACTAAACGTAACGCGAGATGGCTACAATAAGTTCAATGTTGCCCCAGTTCAAACTTTGCTGGTGTTTGTGACCTTCAGTGGGGAGCGTGGTTTTTTTTTTTTATATATGTATCGTTTGAGGAGGTGATCATTTATTATTTCTTCCTCTTACTTGTTTTGGGGCGTCACAATATATATATATATATATATATATATATATATATATATATATATATATATGTATATATAATATATATATATATATATATATATATTTAGGATTTGAAGCCACAACACTCGACGAGTTGAAAGTTTATGGGTTTTATGGTTTCTTTCTGGCGGGGTCGCGGAAATAACCAACTATAATCGTTAATTTTCAACAAAATTGCCTGGCCACCAACTTTTATTTGTTTTCTCAGTTGAATGAACAATAACAGCTAAACTTCCGTACAAAGAGGTGAGGGTGGAATTAAACTGATAGTTGTTGTTTTTAAGCTGATGATAGTATATTTTACGTATATTTATTGGTTTGTTTATCCATTTGTTTGAGTCCAAAAATATACCGCCCATGCCCGCCGCCAGCACCTCCCGGGCCTTGGCTCCAAGACCCGCGGAATACCATAATAATAAAACCCTTCACAACAGAGGATATGAATTCCGTTCCTGGGTGAAAATAATTTTATTTCGCTGGTAGTGGAAGTTGTCCCTCTGGTTTTTTTTTTTTTTTTTACATGAGTATGTGCTGGATTATTATTATTGTTATTATTATTATTATTATTATTATTATTATTATTATTATTATTATTATTATTATTATTATTATTATTATTATTATTATTATTATTATTATTATTATTATTATTATTATTACCATCATCATCGTCATCACTATTTTCATTATGCCTTTATTATTGTTATCTGATATTCTCTGTTTCGCCACACGTCATGGTGTGGTGGGCTTGCATGTTGTCACATCGCTGTCCGTGTGTCACAATACTGGTGTTGAGACTGGCGGGTGGAGAGGAAGACTGAGTGTGAAATAAATTTCCAGTTTTAAAGGCTACAGGAATCAAGGTGGTATTCGCGAATTTTGAAGAGAAATTACCATTTATCATGTAAATAGGAATTTTAAATAAATATCATTATGAGGCAATTTTGTACTTGTCATGCTAATTCATTTTCTGACACATTTGTGTGTGTGTGTGTGTGTGTGTGTGTGTGTGTAAATATAGTTTAAACTCTCCTTTTCTAATATTCATGAAAAATACCTCTGTAAGAAAAGGAAAAGCATATCCATTTGAGCACTGCGGAAAGCCCTTCGTGTATCAGTGTTGGTGTAAAGCTTCTTGGCCGTACACGCACCCGACTGCATGACTTCTGTGTAAGCGTTTCCCGTGACAAATGTTCATTGTGTAAAGGAATATGCAACAAAAAACAACACACACACACACACACACACACACACGCTTTACGCAGTGATCTCGCTTATGTGTCCCCGAAAAGAAAGAAAAGAGTAGGCTATACTGTGCCATGAAGAACCCACACAGTATAATACGTAGCCTAACTGTCTCAAACTAATGTACAGACCTCGTCACGGCTAGTAATGAGGCTGTGAAAAAGGTGACCATTTGCTAAGCCTTGCACGTCACGGATAGAAAAAAAAGTATAATTAGAAGAAAAATGGAAGTTCATAAAGAAATAAAAGATAGCAGAATCATTAAGAAATACAAAAACAACAGGAAAACTTGAACATGTTGAGTCACGTTCTGCCTTTTTACTAAATCTGACCCTTTCTGTACTAGGCAAAATAAATCTTTGGTGTGTTGGGGTGCAGGGGTGTGTGTCATCATCCGTTACTGTATAGTGTATATTAAGCATGTCCGGCTGAGAATGATGATGGCAATACTAAAAACGAAAGAAAATAAAGCCTCACAGGATGGTTTTAATGATGATAATGGTGATGATTGTGTATGATTTGCGCTATAAGATTACTAGGCTATATTGATTTCCTTGTCCATCCATGTTGCTGTTCCCTCCGCCTGTAATTATAAAGCTGTCGTTCTTTGTAAAAGTAGCCTGGAAACAAAGGGAAAGCATTGTTGGTTATGACTACTGCTGCTGCTGATTTTTTTTTTTTTTTTTTTCATTGCTGGGGAATGTTTTAATTAAGAAGAGTCATGTTTTTGCTGTTGTGAATATGGTATAGCTGTGTGTTGGGGGGTCATCGCTTGCTTTGTCCTCAGCTTCTCGTAGCCTACTGACCGCCACCGCTGCTATAGTGTTCCGTGTTTCTTGGAACGCCTATATAATGTTACTATTACGTCTTCTGCTCGATTAACACACATACACACACACACACACACACACACTCATTGGTAAGGTTAAAATTTGGCTGTGATGGTGTCCGCATTGGTAAGGACAAAGTTTATTAAGGTTTTTAAAAATATAATGAATACAGATAGACATGAAGATTAGACACTAAACCCTGGCAACACACACACACACACACACACACACACACACACGGTATCCTTGTATAAGTATCATGATGTTTACTGTCAATAATTCTCATCGTGTGCACAAAACTGACGGGTAAAGAAAAAAAAAATGTGTGTTGTGTACTACATTTCCGTATCTCTTTTGACAGTGTTGTAGCTGTAGCACACTGGTTTGTAATGGTGGATAGAATACATGAATAGGTGGATAATGATGTGTTGTTATTGTCCTTCACTGGGAATATCAGCTAAGTGAATGAGCAATGTGAAGTTCGCAATTTTGTTTATTCATTTACTCATTATTATAGTTACTTTATTTAGGTGCATTGATTTTACTTATTTATTCATTTATCTATTAATTTATCTCCATTTAGTGCCGGAGAAAATAATCGAGATGTTTTTTTTTATTCCTTTGTTTATTCACTTTGTTTATTTCTTTGTTTATTCACTTATTCATTATTATAGTTACTTAGATGCGTTGATTTTGTTTATTTATTCAATCATTTATTTCTTTATTTCCTTTTAGTGCCGGAGAAAATAATCTAGATACTTTTTATATTCCTTTGTTATTCACTTATTCATTATTATTATTTACTTAGGTGCTTTGATTTTATTCATTTATTCATTCATTTAGTTCTTTATTTGCATTTAGTGCCGGAGAAAATAATATAGAGATGCTTTTTTTTTTCTTTTCTTTTTTATTCCTTTGTCCACGCACGGGTCGGTCGTGTTCTTTCCTCTCTGCGTATTTATTTTGCTTTCCGTTTGACAGTATATATATATTTTTTCTCTTCTTTGATCTATTCCCGTGCGTGTGACTCTTGAAACCATCCCGGCATTAAGCTGTACTGACAATGGCGAGGCTGTTTCATCCATATCTTTCCGAGTTGTTGCTGTCTACGTAAGTTCAAAATCACTAAAGGGAAATAAAGAACTAAATGAATGAATAAATAAATAAAATCAAAGCATCTATGTAAGTATAATAATGAATAAGTGAATTAACAAAGGATTTCCTCGTGTCTTATTTTCTCTTTATTATTCGTTGCTGCATTTTGAGATTCGATTTCCATGTAGTGTTTATTTCAGCAGCAGAACCCATATACAGATTTCTGAAGGGGACGTCTGATCGAATTGAATGTTTCCTCCCTGACTTGAATGTTTAATGCAGGCTGTGGTTAAATGCAGACTATATCACCCACCACCACTGCACCGGCCTGGATCCCTCGCGCTGTGCTGTGTGATCTATTTCATGAAGTAAATTAACCAGCAGGGCGGACTTAGCCTACCACTACCATCGCCACCTCCTCTTCCTCCTTTTGCGCCCTAGCAGTGGACAAGGTCTTCACACCCAATCATGATATTTTCCCCCATTATCGCGCCCTTACCACTTCCCATTTATCGCCCCCATTACTAAACCTGACGCACCTGTAAGGAGATCCTCAGGTATATGTATTTTGTCTCCTAGCTTGTCTTGTTCGGCCCTGTTGTGGTTGTGGTCTTTTAAGCTTTTACTGCGGCCTAGGCTACAGTAGGAATACCCTCACGACCCTCATATGCTAGGCTATTGACAACGCGCAATTCAGTTCAGGTCATAAGCCTCACCTCAGTTCACCTTTTTGAAAAGCCTCAATTAGAAGATGCTGGACTGTTTTGTGATCCTAGAGATAGCTTTACACGACCTTACCACCTTGAGCGGGAAAACCACCCATGAAAACCCTGTTAATCTTCTCTGTGGCCTTGGGAATCCGTCGTAGTGGGAACCGGATGCGTTAAATTGAGATTAGGCTATGGACCATCGGGCGAAGTATAGCCTTTGTAATGTAATGGCACTTCAGTTACTATTTTAATGTGTGTTCTGTTCCTGTAATATCGTTTCCTCAAATTTTATACGTCTTTTGGTCTCAGTGCTCTCTTTACTGAATAGAAACTTCCCCATAACATCATAAGGGATTTCTTCATGTGGCTGCAGTAATTCTATGGTATTTAGTAAGCTGTTTTGAAGAAGTGGCGACGAGGGAGTATATAGACCATATTGACCCAGCACTAAGATGTAACTAACGCAGAAGGATCCAGGTTAATAGGGGCGGCTCATGCACTGCGCCTCCGTTTATGACATCAAATGAGGTATATAAAGATTTACTGTTCCTGCGGCTCATCCCATAAAACTGTTGTCTGGTTTTGTTGCTTGTATGACTTTCACTGTTTATCTTCCTTTTTTTTTCTAGTTCATTTTTTTTTCTTGAATTGTTGTTTCTTGTCTGTTCTTTTGTGGGTTTTTTTTTAGGTTGTTTTATCTTTGTTTCTTGTTTTTGTCTTCCTGTATTTGAATTATGAGTTTTTTTCTCTTTTTAGTTTCCTTGGAGTGCTGTTTCTTTTCTGTTCTTTGTGTTTCTTTAGGTCGCTCTATATGCCTTTCACTATTTGGGTTATCCGTTTTTGTTGTTGTTATTTTTTTTAGTGCTCTTGTTTCTTCTCTGTGGTTTATGTGTGTTTTTTTAGGTTGCTTTATATCTGTTTCTTGTATGTCTGCCGTTATTTGAATTATCCGTTTTTTTCATTTATTTTTCCTGATTTTGTTCCTTTTCTTTTAATTTATTTATAGTTTCGTTTTTTTAATGAGCGTTGAGAGAAGGGTTTCATTTCTGTTTCTTATGTTTTCTGGGTACGTTTGTTGGAATGGAGCTAATTTGTGTGCACGGAAGTTTTATAATTGCAGGGGGAGGTTGGGAGAGGGGAGAGAGGGGGGGGGGTACTGGGGAGGGTACTATATAGGATCGTTATGTAGGGGACGGGGCAGTTTGCTTATCACCCCCACCCCCGCACCCTAACACACACACACACACACACTGGTATACCGTCTCCTCTCTCCTCATTAATTGGGGTCTCTCTCTCTCTCTCTCTCTCTCTCTCTCTCTCTCTCTCTCTCTCTCTCTCTCTCTCTCACACACACAAAGAAATGTCGAAACGAAAACTTTACAGTTGCATTGGAAACGACTTGACGCCGCTATTGTGTGTGTGTGTGTGTGTGTGTGTGCGGGTGACTATTTTCGCTATCATTTCAGCGTGGAGGTATGCATGTTCCTGGACCGTGGCAGCATAATAACTGATAAGTGTAGCAGTAAGTAGAAGTAGTAGTAGTTAGGGGGGGAGGCGTTAAGAGAGGGGGGGGGGACACTTAACACTTCCGCATTCCAGTGGGTGGACTTAAACTACTTCACTTCACCCGCTGCCGTTTTCTTTCTCTCCGTTTTCTTTATCATATTGTGTAGTGTTGTCCTCCCGTTTTCTTTCTCTCCTACTCCCTTGGTTACGTTCCTGCTACAATGTGAGTTTCGTTCTAATTGGCGTGGGGGCAGAGGGTAATTAAGTTTCTACTATTACTACTACAATTTTTTCCCTTGAACACTGACTACGTTTTATTTGTATTTTTTTGTTGTTATGTTTAATTTGCTCTCCTAAACTATCCTATGCTATGCTATCTATCTTACACTATCCTATGCCATCCTATCCTCTATTCTATGCTATCTATTCTATGCTGTCTCTATCTTACACTCTATCCTCTGTCTCTATGCCAACTTATCCTCTGTTCTATCCTATCTATCCTATCAATCCTATCCAATGCTATCTCCTATCCTATATGATATGATCTATTCTATCCTATCTATCCTAGCAATCTCTATCCAATGCTCTCTCCTGTCCCATATGATATGCTCTATTCTATCCTATCTATCCTAGCAATCTCTATCCAATGCTCTCTCCTATCGTATATCTTACGCTCTATTCTATTCTATCTGTCCTATGCAATCTCTATCCAGTGTTATTTTCTATCCCTTATCCTATGCAATCTATCCTGTTATATATCCTATGCTCTATCTTGTGCTATCTTTATCTTATGTTCTATCCTATGCAGTTTTTGTTTTACTTTCACTTTATACTTTTGTGGCGTGAGTTTGGCGCAGTGGTGTTGAGCCTCTCACATGCTTCACTGGTCGTGGGTTCGAGTCTGTTTTAGTGGGAGGCAGTTAGTGGAAAGGGTAGTAACGCGTAAATCTTCTCTCTCTCTCTCTCTCTCTCTCTCTCTCTCTCTCTCTCTCTCTCTCTCTTCTGTAACGGTTAGGCTGTTATTTAATTCTGAACTGCGTCGTTTAGGTTTATTTTACCTTTCAGTTTGCACGATATTGGGAACAGAGAGAGAGAGAGAGAGAGAGAGAGAGAGAGAGAGAGAGAGAGAGAATTGACACAGCTTCTAACACCTCTCCATTTCCCGCTTAATTTGCTTTTTTTTATTTTATTTTTTTATTTTTTTTTTTTTATTTTTTTTTGGCGGGCTTGTTTTGCATTGGTTCTTTATATCAGGGTTTGCTTTTTTATTGTTTTTGTTTTACTTTTGTTGCTTTGTTTTAGCTGGGGGTTGTGTTCTAGTACTGGCTATTTTAGTGATTTAATATTTAAGTTCGGAATGTTCCGCTGATTTGACAAAAGAAATGAGAACGAGAGACCAAAAGAGAGATCAGTCAATATCGCGTGGAGGTCATTTTCCTTTTTCTGTGAGCACTTATTGGAGCGTTGCGGACATATTGAGGATGCTTAGCCGACACTAACTTAATTTTATATATACGAGGTCAATAATTTCTGTCGCTCGGCTGGCTCTGGACTTTAGCGGACTAATTGTGCGAGAATGCCGACGCGAAATTAGTCACACGAAGTCAATCTCTGTCCTTTGGTTGGCTTGGCTTGTCTGACCTTTTGCCTTTCTGATCCGTGTTATTTTTGCTGTTAGTGGTGGTGATGGTGGTGGTGGTGTCGTTCTTCTTCTTCTTCTTCTTCTTCTTCTCCTACATCTTGTTCTTGTTCTTCTTGTTAATGTTTTTGTTCTTGTTCTCCTTTTTCGTCCTCTTCTTCTTCTTTTTCTTCTTCTTCTTTTCCTCCTACATCTTGTTCTTGTTCTTCCTGTTAATGTTTTTGTTCTTGTTCTCCTTCTTCTTCTTCTTTTTCTCCTCCTTCACCTTTTCGTTCTTGTTCATGTTCTTTTTCTCCTCCTCCTCCTCCTCCTCCTCCTCCTTCTCCTTCCTCTTCTTTTCCTTCTTCTTTTTCTTCTTCTTCTACTTCTTTAATTACCGTTCTGTATTTATCGTGCTACAGGACCACCACCTTCGGCGTCTAGGCTGGTTGCTATTCTTTCTTTGTCCTCACGAACCCTAAGTAAATTTGACCAGTCTCTCTTTTTAATTTAAGCATATGCTGGATACACTGCATGCCGTAATTCTCTTCTGCTGCATAACAGGCGAAGGCGGAGTTAACGAAGTCCAGCCCAGAATACGTAATGAAGGAGGACTGAATTATACATTATTATTATTATTATTGTTTTTTTTTTTTTTTTTTTTTTGCTTCGGATATGTAAAAAGTAAAGAAAGAGAGTTTTAAGTAAATAAGTTTTAGGTTGGTTTTATAAGACACTTTCGCTTCTCACATCAACTATTTCTAAAGGTCAAAGAAAGGGTCAGTCGGGTTCTAATGAGTGTTTCTTTAGTTTCACGGTACAGAAGAAGGGTCAAACTAACACCAGGGTCATAAAACTACTACTGGAAATGCATACAACTCCCACGAAAGCCTTGTCAGATATGTGTTCTTGGGCGATGGTATGTTTTATGATACGACCCTTTGTGTTTTTTTGTTTTTAAGAGGGGGATATTTCTTTTATAGTTGTCGTTTAGGATAGGAAGCGAAGAGGTAGTTATTTTTTTTTTTTTTTTTTTTTTTTTACAGCAAAGGAGACAGCACAAGGGCACAAAAAAAAGGAAACAATAAAAAAAAGCCCGCTACTCGCTGCTCCTGTAAAGAATCCGAAGAGGTGGCCGAAAGAGCAGTCAGTTACGTGAGAAGAGGTGTCCTGATACCTTCCTCTTCCTCATCCTCTTCCTCTAGCCCGAAATCTGCTAGCCTATATGGAAAGACAGAATTATAAGTCGTGTTTATTTATTTATTTATTTATTTTTTTTTTTTTTTTTTTTTTTTTTTGAGTCGTTTATGGTGTAGTTGGCGTCTTGGTGAGGAAACGAGAGTGGAGAGAACGAGTAGTAGGCCAGAATATGTATTAAGAAAAGACAGATAATTTTCAGTTAATTACAAGACTTTCCGGTAATTTGTTTTTTTTTTATCGTAATTGGCGTGTAGTATAGGAAACGAAGGCAAAATGAACGAAGCGTACAATACATACGGAAAGGCAAGGAATTTTGGTGTATTTAGTATAATGCTTTTTTTTTCTGGTGTAATTGCTGTATAAAGAATTGCGCCGCGGGACAGGTTTCAAAAGTAGACCGTGCAGCGATTCTATGATTATAAGACAGGACAGAAATGAGAATCCATGATATTCGAGGGACAATTTTTTCTTTTTTTTTTCGTGTGTGTGTGTGTGTGTGTGTGTGTGTGTGTGTTGGTATGAATGCGAGTGCTACACCCCCTTACACCAGTCCTACACTCCCTTACACTTTACCTACACCCCCTTAACCAGTCCTACACTCCCTTACACTTTACCTACACCCCCTTACACCAGTCCTACACCCCTTGCTCTTCCCCTACACCCCTTTATATCCTCCCTACACACCTCTTCGTCTCCCTACACCCCCTTACACCAGTCCTACACCCCTTGCACTCCCCCTACACTCCCTTAATATCCTCCCAACACACCTCTTCGTCTCCCTACACCCCCTTACACCAGTCCTACACCCCTTGCACTCCCCCTACACTCCCTTAATATCCTCCCAACACACCTCTTCGTCTCCCTACACCCCTTTACACCCTCCTACCATCCCACTACACCCCATTTCAGCCCCTTACAATTTTGGTTTCTCTTGTGTTGCTATATGAATGCTATGTTTTTGTCGCTTATTTTGTTTTGTGCTTTTTGTAATTGATGCTTCTCGGTTCTGGTTCATTTTGTGTAATAGTATGACTTTGAGGTTGCTTTTGTTTTGTGTTTTATTTGTGAATGCAACTTAGTTATCTTTTTTTTATTTTTATATTGCTATTACAAATGGTTTCTTTCTTTTGTTGCTTTTGTGTTGTGTATTTGTGTTTGTGAATGCTAGGCTACTCAGTTCTCGTTTCTTTTATATTACTGTTATAAATACTCTTTTTCTTTTGTTTGGCATTCATGTTTTTTATATCCCGTTATGCTATGGAAAAAATACGTAAATCCTACCTAATACGATTTGTTAAACAGCAGACAGAACATTAAAAATCAACTCGATAAATCACAAGGCACGCGAGTATCTGTACGGCGCGTGCTAGGCGATCATTTATGTGTCCAGTTTGTTTGTTGAAGCGGAAAATTAAGTGGCATAGCAAACATGACACCGGCGAGATCATTTGGCTCGTTACACGCTATTAAAATGGTCGTTATGTAAATACACGGGAGAGAGAGAGAGAGAGAGAGAGAGAGAGAGAGAGAGAGAGAGAGAGAGAGAGAGAGAGAGAGAGAGAGAGAGAGAGAGAGAGAGAGAGAGAGAGAGAATAAGGAAGAGAAAGAAGGGAAAGAAGAACAAAAACAGAGAAAGATGTAACTGAAATGAGAGAGAGAGAGAGAGAGAGAGAGAGAGAGAGAGAGAGAGAGAGAGAGAGAGAGAGAGAGAGAGAGAGAGAGAGACCATGCACTAATTACTTTTTTTTTCTCTTTTTTTTCTTTTTTTCTTTTTTTTAATGGTGGGTATTCATGACCAGAAAGTTGTGCCGTAAAAGCCGTAATGACGATAGTTAACTCCGCCGAAAAGTAAATGAAGCAGCTCAAAGTTTGCCTCCTCCTCCTCTTCCTGTTCCTCCTCCTCCTCCTCCACTCAATAGCTCTTTCTTTGCGTGCGTGCGTATGTGTGTGTGTGGGGGGGGGGGGGGGGAGGCTCTCAGGCAGTATTAATTTCCTTCGTGTATTAATTAACGACAAAAAGTTGAGTAAGATAAAACTGTAAATGATAAACCTTGGCAGCCAGTACCTTGGTGGGAAATTGTGCGAGTGGAGTCTTGAGTTATGAAAGAAGTGGAAATGATTAAAGAAGTGGAAGCCGAATTAGTGTTGCCGAAAGGTAATACTAACGCCGAGCTGATCATTCCACTGCACGAAAAGATTAGAACATACTTAATTAGCACATACTGAACGTCACAATTAACATTACTTCAAAAAATAATTATATCTTTCATAACGCTTAATAAAATTCCTTGTCCCACACATTAATATTATGGGAAGAATTAATTCGTTTCTAATTACCTATATCTTTCTTTATCTATCTATCATTCACACACATGTAAAACTTAAACTATTTTCTATCTTTCTATTACTCCGCGATTTCTCATCTACATAACTTAGCAAAACGAGACATTGAACCACGCGTGCCTAACAAACCGCGATTTCTCGTCTACATAACTCAGCAAAATAAGACATTAAGACATACGTGCCTGACAAACTGCTCTTTCTCCTCTACGTAACTCTGCGGGCCTTGGTTCGAATCCCGTCCTGGCCAGTCGACTTGCAGCTCCCTTCCGGGCTGGTCGATGAATGGGTACCTGGGGAAACCTGCGGAAGGTAAACTGGGGTAACCCGGATGTCACACTGATGTCGGGCTAATGCGTTCCCTCCCACCATAGTCTCAAAGGGCCAACGGAACGGAGATGAGCACCGCCGCCACGCGCAGTTATCTATCTACTTTATCTACCCACCTATCTGTTCATCTTTCTATCACACACACACACACACACACACACACACACACACACAGAAAGAGCCTTGTTGGTGGCGTCGTAATTCTCGCGACTCTCTTGTACACTACCTGTCACCGGTAATGGTTTGTATACCTTGACTTGCCGGTGTACTGAGAGAGGCGGAAACGGGAGTACTTAGTCTCGTGTCCTCTGGCGCCTGGTACTTGTTTTATTATTATTATTATTATTATTATTATTATTATTATTATTATTATTATTGTTGTTTTTGTTACTATTATTGTTATTTTTATTATTGTCATTAAAGAGGTTGAGGAAGGGTATAACAGAGTGTAGGAAGTGTATGGGGTTTTAAGGGAGAGTAGTGTGATGGTAGGAAGGTTTCAGAGGGTGATGGGATGATGTAAGGGATGTGTAGGGGGTGTAAGGAGGGTGTAAGGGGGAGTGGGTGAACTGTAGGAAAGTGAAAGGGAGGTGTAAGAGAGTGTAGGGGGATAGTAGGAGGGTGTAAGGATGAGGTAGGGAATGTGTAGGGGGTGTTGGGAGGGTGTAAGGGGGTGTGGGTGAAGTGTAGGAGAGTGAAAGGGAGCTGTAAGAGAGTGTAGGAGGGAATAGGGAGGATGTAGGGGGTGTAAGCATGAGATAGGGAATGTATAAGGTTGTGTAGGGGGTGTAAGGGGGTGTGGATGAAATGTAGGAGAGTGAAAGGGAGCTGTAAGAGAGTGTAGGGGGATGGTAGGAGGGTGTAGGGGGTGTGAGCATGAGATAGGGAATGTATAAGGTTGTGTAGGGGGTGTAAGGGGGTGTGGATGAAATGTAGGAGGGTGAAAGGGAGCTGTAAGAGTGTAGGGGGAATAGGGAGGGTGTAAGGATGAGGTAGGGGATGTGTAAGGTTGTGTATAGGGTGGTGGGAGGGGGTGTGGGTGAAATGTAGGAGGGTGAGAGGGAGCTGTAAGAGAGTGTAGGGGGGAATAGGGAGGGTGTAGGGGGGTGTAGATGGGTGAAGCAGCAGTATAAGTCATCCAAGTAGAGTAATTAATATCTTGCAATAAATTTTCATCATCATCATCATCATCGTCGCTGTCATGACCATTAACTGATTTATTTTTTGCTTAATTATCAGTGTCGGACGTGATCTTGATTAATGATGCTCTCTCTCTCTCTCTCTCTCTCTCTCTCTCTCTCTCTCTCCTCCTCCTGCTCCTCCTCCTTCCCCTCCCCCTCCTCCTCCTCTTCCTCCTCCTCCTCCTCCACGTGTTCAGTCATATATCATGTGATTTGGGTACAAGAGATCTGTGCACACATTGTTAGCTCTCTCTCTCTCTCTCTCTCTCTCTCTCTCTCTCTCTCTCTCTCTCTCTCTCTCTCTCTCTCTCATTGTCCGTTATACGTGTGTGCATTGTCTTCCTAAACGAGGTCACGAGGACACAGAGACCCGTTTAATGGACTCGATCTCGCGGCCTGTTAGCGGGAGGGGGAGGGGGGGAGGGGTAATGTTGAAGGAGAGGGAGGGGGGTGATGGGGGGGGGGGGGGGCGGGCATTGTTATATATCTGTTTTGGTGGAGTGGTAGTGGGAGGAGAGAGGGAGAGGGAAGGGATGGAGGGGGAGAAGAGGAAAGGGATGGAGGGGGAGAAGAGGAAAGGGATGGAGAGAGAGAGAAGAGGAAAGGGATGGAAAGAGAGGAGGGAAAAGACAGAGAGGGAAGGGGACTAACGGAAAGTGGAACAGAGTGGAAAGGAAAGGGAAGAGTGTGTGTGTGGAAGGGGAAAAATGGAAAGGGGTGGGATGGGAAGGAAGGGAGGGAGCGGAAAGGGATGGTAAAAAGGAAGGGAGTGGAGAGGCGTGGGAAGAAAAGGGAAGAGTGTGTGTGGAATGAAGGGGAAAATGGAAAGGGGTGGGAAAGGAATGGAGGGAGCGGAAAGGGGTGGTAAAAAGGAAGGGAGTGGAAAGGAATGAGAAGGGAAGGGAAAGGGATGGGAAGGAAGGGAGGGAGCGGAAAGGGGTGGTAAAAAGGGAGGGAGTGGAAAGGGGTTAGAAGGGAAGGGTGGATAAGGAATAGGAAGAGAGAGAGAGAGAGAGAGAGAGAGAGAGAGAGAGAGAGAGAGAGAGAGAGAAGTAAGAGGAAGGAAAGGAAGGAAAGGAAGGGAAAAATGATGGTGTGTGTGGAGTGGAGATAAGGAAAGGAAGGAGAGGGGAAAAGGAGGAGAGAGAGAGAGAGAGAGAGAGAGAGAGCACGGCACGGAAAGGCTAACAAACAAGGGAAGCAGAGAAGGATTTATTACTTTTTTATTTATCCATTTATTTCTTTTTTTTTTTCGCTTCCCGATGGCGATATTAGGCAAGCGAAAGATTAATGAACGAGAGGGCCGAGGCGGAGTGTGTCTGTGTCTGTCTGTACCACTGTAACCGTTAATTAAGACGCTATTGGGGAGGAATGATGGACCGCTGTGGAGGAGGAGGAGGAGGAAGTTATGATGGCACTGGAGGAGGAAGGTATAGAAAGGGAGGAGGAGGAGGTGGAGGTGGTGGTGCTGGTGGTGGAGGAGAAGCGGAGGTGGAGGTGAAAGAAAAGATGAAAAAATTAGGAGTGTAGGAGGAAAAAAAATAGTAGAGAAAAAGGAAGAGGTGGTGCTGGTGGTGGCGGTGGAAAAGCTGGAGGTTGAGGTGGAGTTGAAAGTGGATGTGGAGGATATGGATTTGAAAGGAGAAATAAAAGAAAAAACGTTGAAAAAGGAAAAGGAAGAAGAGGAGGAGGAGGTGGAGGTGGTGGGGGTGGTAATGCAGGAAGAAGAGATGGAAAGGGAAGAGACGAGTGAAAATAGGAAGAGAAATAGAGGAGGAGGAGGAGGTGGTGGTGGTGATGAAGCTGGAAAAAGAGATGGAAAGGGAAGAGACGAGTGAAAATGGGAAGAGAAGTAGAGGAGGAGGAGGAGAAGGAGGTGGTGGTGATGCTGGAAGAAGAGATGGGAAAGGAAAGAGACGCGTGGGAGGAGGAGGAGGAAAAGGAGGAAGAATTGGGCAAGGAAGAGGAGGAGGAAAAAGAAGAGTGAGAGTGGAGGATTTGAAAGGAGAAAGAAAGAACGTAGAAACAGGAAAGGAAGAAGAGGAGGAGGAAGAGGAGGAGGTGGAGGTGGTGAAGGAAGAGAAGAGTGAAAATAGGAGAAGTAGAGGAGGAGGAGGAGGTGGTGGGGGTGGTAATGCAGGAAGAAGAGATGGGAAAGGAAGAGACGCGTGGGAGGAGGAGGAGGAAAAGGAGGAAGAACTGGACAAGGAGGAGGAGGAGGAAGAAGAAGAAGAGTGAGAGTGGAGGATTTGAAAGGAGAAAGAACGTTGAAAAAGGAAAAGGAAGAAGAGGAGGAGGAGGAGGTGGAGGTGGTGAAGGAAGAGAAGAGTGAAAGTAGGAGAAGTAGAGGAGGAGGAGAAGGAGGAGGAGGTGGGGGTGGTGCTGGAAAAAGAGATGGAAAAGGAAGACGCGTGGGAGGAGGAGGAGGAGGAGGAAAAGGAGGAAGAATTGGATAAGGAGGAGGAGGAGGAGGAAGAAGAGGGAGAGTGAATGAACGAGACGGCAGATAAAATTCCATGACAAGATGTGTGAGAAGGAGGAGGAGGAGGAGGAGGAGGAGGACGGGACGGCAGGGAGGAGCAGGCGGTGAAAGACGACGAGGAGGAGGAGGAGGAGGAGGGGAAATATATATCCAACCTGCTGTCCCACGAAGCTCCTTGATATAAAAGTAAAGGATAAACTAGAGAACACACGAACAAACACCCACATACCACGAGACGGACACTCCAGCTTTTAAGGGGAGACTAGTGCATGGAGAAAGGGGAGAAGTGAAGGAAAGAAAACGGGAAGGGATGGTGGTAAGCAACGGTGCCAGATTGTCTTACTCAGCCTCTTATATTTACAGACTTCCGACCCAAAAACTGTCACGTGGACCCTAATAAGGAGATTCACTTATAATTATCGTTAAAATAGTTAGTTCCTGATGTTTCTTGGCAATAGTTAGGCGTCAGAAACCGGTAAATACTATGCTCTGAGTACGACAATCTGGCAACGGTGGTGATAAGGAAGAGAGAAGGGAGACTGAAAGGAAATAAAGGGAACAAGACTTAGTATATATATATATATCAGTAACCTTAACAACAAAATGGTAATTGGAAGAGAAACGGTGAAGAGAGGAGATAGTGTAGAGTGAAGGAATGAGCAGATAGGATATGTAACAGTAAACCCTAACAAGAAAATGATAGCTGGAAGGGAAAGTATGAAGAGTGGAAGGCAGAGCGTGCAAGGCAGACAGAACCAGTGTTTCAATTATCAAAGTACAGTGGAATGGAGAAAGGAGAAGGGGAGAAAGAGAAACAGCGTAACAATAAGCCCAAACAACAGAAGGATATATATAGTAGCAAGGGAAAGGGTGACGTTGAGAAGGGAGGGGAGAGTGAAGAGAAGAAGAGGGAACAAGTGGATAGAAGTGCAATAGAAGAGGGGGAAGAAGGGAGGAATAGAAGAGGGGAAAAAGGAAGAAGAGCAACAGAAGGTACACCAATAGTAACAGGAGGAGGAGGAGGAGGAGGAGGAGGAGTGTAGCAGTTATCAAAGTGGTGTGGTGTGGAGAACGGGGGAATGGGAATAAAGGAAAGGAAATAGAACAGCATATCAATAAACTTTAAGAAGATTATAGAGGCAAGGGAAAGTGTGCAGAGTGAAAGGGAAAAAAAGGGAACAATTGTATCAGTTAGCAAAGTGGAGTAATGTAGAGAACAGGGGAATGGAAATAAAGGAAAGGAAATAGAACAGCATATCAATAAACTTTAAGAAGATTATAGAGGCAAGGGAAAGTGTGCAGATTGAAAGGGAAAAAAAGGGAACAAGTGTATCAGTTAGCAAAGTGGAGTGGTGTGGAAAACGAGGAAATGAAGGAAAAGAAATAGAATAGTGTATCAGTAGACTCCTTAGAAGATTTTAGAGGCAAGGGAAAGTGTGCAGATTGAAAGGGAAAAAAAGGGAACAAGTGTATCAGTTAGCAAAGTGGAGTGGTGTGGAAAACGAGGAAATGAAGGAAAAGAAATAGAATAGTGTATCAGTAGACTCTTTAGAAGATTTTAGAGGCAAGGGAAAGTGTGCAGATTGAAAGGGAAAAAAAGGGGAACAAGTGTATCAGTTAGCAAAGTGGTGTGGTGTGGAAAACGAGGGAATGAAGGAAAAGAAATAGAATAGTGTATCAGTAGACTCTTTAGAAGATTTTAGTGGTAAGGAAAAGTGTGGAGAGTGGAGAAGAGGCAAAGTGTGAGGCCAAAAAAAAAAGGAAGAGGGAAAACACACAAAGATACAACAGCGACAGGACATTTATTTCAAGGGGAGTGAGAAAGTAGAGAAAATAGAAAGAGGGAATGGAAGATAGAAAGGGAAACAGAACGAACGAAGGGAAACAATGAATGGAAAAAATAGAGGGAAAACACACAGATACATTCGTGAGGCACAACACCGACAAGGCAGTTTTGGAGAAGAAAGAAAGAATGGAGACGTAAGAGCGAAGAAACGGAGGGAAAAGGAGGAAGGGAAGAAAGAGAGGGAGACAAAGTGGAACGATTAATCCGCGAACCACGAAAAAGATATAACCGTTATTTATTAAGGAAACAAGAGCGGAGAGAAAAGAGAAAGAAGGAAGGAAAGATAGGATAAAAGAGTTAACAGTGTAGCCGGGAAACCACAGCAGAGACAGAACAGCAATTTTTAAAGGCAGAAAGGAGAGAGTAGAGAAGAGAGACAGAATGAAGGAAAGGAAAAGAAAGGAAAAAGAGAACAGTACAACCAGGAAGTAGAAAAGACAGCACAACCAGGAAACCAGAACAGAGACAGAACAGCAATTTTGAAAGGCAGAAATGAGAGAGTAGAGAAGAGAGACAGAATGAAGGAAAGGAAAGGAAAGGAAAAGAGAACAGTACAACCGGGAAGTAGAAAAGACAGTACAACCAGGAAACCAGAACAGAGACCCAACAGCAATCTTTAAAGGAAATGAGAAAGTAGAGAAAGAAGATAAAAAGAGTGAAGAAGAGGAAGAGAAGAAAAGTAGAACAGTGCAGCCATTAAACACAACAGCCAAAGATCAGTTTTTAAAGAGAAACGAGAGTAGAGAAAGAAGATTGAGAGAGCGAAAAAGAGGAATTAAGAGAAGAAAAAGAGAACAGGGCAGCCAGGAACAACAGCTACGATTTTAAGGCAAAGGAGAGAGTAGAGAAGAGAGATAAAAAGAAGAACGAGAGGAGAAGGAGACACCGAGAGACAAGAGGAAAATGAGAAAGTAGAGAAGAGAAATATTAAAGGAAAAAAAAGAGGAAAAAGAACAGAACAAACAGGAGTGACAGAAGCGACAAAGCAGATTTTAAGGGAAACGAAAGAGTAGAAAAGAAAGTAAGAGCGATGAGAAGAGAGGAAAAAGAGAAAACGGAAAAAGGAAAACGAGAGAATAGAGAAGAAAGAACGCGTGAAGGAGAGAGAGGAGAAAAAAGGAACAGCGACTGGGGCAATTTATAAGGGAAAGGAAAGAGCAGAGAAGATTGAAAGAGTAAAAAGAATTAAGAAAGAGGAAAAGGAGACAGCGAGAGGCAACATGACCAATTTATAAAGGGAATGAGTGAGTTTAGAAGAGAGAAAATAAAGAGAAGAAAGAAGGAAAAGGAGACCGTGAAAGGAAACAGGGAAATGAAAGAATGAAGAAAAGGTTAAGGAAAAAAAAAGAGGAAGAAGTATAATACAGATTTTAAAACAAACGAGGGATTTGAAAAGAAAGGAAGTGTGATTTGGAGAAAGAGGAGAGTAGAGAAGAGAGAAAGGAGAAAAAGAGGACGACAACTGGCAACAAGATCAATTTATGAGGGAAATGAAAGAGTAGAGACGAGATGAAGTGAAAGGGAGGAAGAAAAAATGTGTCCTGAGGCTTTGTGTTACTGCTGTTTGGGAAGTTAAGGTTTTAGACGGAAGAGAAGAAAAGAGAAAAAAAAGAACAACTAGCAAAAAGGTCAATTAATAAGGGAAATGGAAGAGAAGAAACGAAAGGGAGTGAAGGGAAGGGAGGCAGAAAAAAAATGTCTTGAGGCCTAGTATCATTGTTGTTTGGGAAGGTAAGATTTAAGATGAAAGAGCAGAGAAAAAAACAAAACAAGAACTGGCAACAAAATCAATTAATAAGGGAAATGGAAGAGTAGAGACGAGATGAGGTGAAGGGAAGGGAGAAAAAATGTGTCCTGAGGCTTTGTGTTACTGCTGTTTGGGAAAGTAAGATTTAAGACGCAAGAGAAGAAACAAAAGAGCAAGAACTGGCAACAAGATCAATTTATGAGGGAAATGAAAGAGTAGAGACGAGAGGGGGTGAAGGAGAGGCAGGAAAAATGTGTCCTGAGGCTTTGTGTTACCGCTGTTTGGGAAGTTAAGATTTTAGACGGAAGAGAAGAAAAGAGAAAAAAAAGAACAACTAGCAAAAAGGTCAGTTATTAAGGGAACTGAAAGACCAGAGAGATGAGAGGGGGTGAAGGGAAGGGAGGCAGGAAAAATGTGTCCTGAGGCTTTGTGTTACTGCTGTTTGGGAAGCTGCGATTTAAGATGAAAGAGAGAAAAAAAACTACTGGCAAAAAGTTCAATTAATAAGGGAAATGGAAGAGTAGAAACGAGAGGGAGTGAAGGGAAGGGAGGCAGAAAAAAAAGTCTCGAGGCTTTATATCATTGCTGTTTGGGAAGTTACGATTCGTGTGTGTGGCGCTGGTCCGGAAACTTGTGGCGGTGGACGAGAAAAAGCCAGCGAAGGCAATACTGTCAAGTGTCCCCGCCGGCCCCCTCCTCGCCCCCCCTCCCCCCCTTGAGGCTCGAAGGATGACAACTGGCCTGGACAAATGGACTCCGCTGAAGGGTGATGATTCTTCTCCTCCTCCTCATCATCATCCTCCTCATCCTCCACCTCTTCGTCGTCGTCGTCCTCCTCCCTCTAGTGGCATTCCCGTGTGCTATTATTCTTGTTGTTGGTGGTGTTAGTGGTGGTGGTGGTAGTGTTATTATTATTATTAGTATTAGTATTAGTATTAGTATTAGTGTTTTTGTTGATATTATTGGAGTAATTGCTTTAGTTGGAGTATTAAGAGTCAGATAATTATTATAAGCTGCTCCATTCGCTGCGCTCGCTTTGATGATGATGATAATAATGATGATAATAATAATATTGATAATGATGATGATAATTATATTGTTACTAATGATAACGAGAATGATAATGATAAGAAGGAGAAAGAGAGATAAAGAAGAAGAAAAAAGAACAAAGAAAGAAGACGAAGAAGGAATAAGAAAAAAGAACAACAACAAAAACAAAGAAAAGACTAAAAAGAAAAATACAAAAAGAAGAAGAAGATGAGCAACAGCAAACAAAGAAGACTAAGAAGAAAAATAATAACAGTAAAAGAAGACGAAAAAAACGGAATAAGGAAAAGAAGACGAGTAGAAGAAGAAGAAAAAAAAAAGAAGAAAAGGAATAAGAAAAAGAAGACGAATAGAAGAAGAAGGAAAGAAAAAGACGAAAAAAGAGAGGAATAAGCAGAATAAGAAAATGAAGAGAAGAAAAACGAAAAGAAAAAAGAAGAAAAAAAAAAGGAAAAAGAAGAAACCCCCACAAAGCCGCGGCCAGAGGGAGCGGCGCCCTTCAGCTGATCCCCCGTGACATTCAGCAACAGTGGACTCGATTCTCACTCAGACGCAAAAAAAAAAAATAAATAAATAAATAAATAAATAAAAAGCCAGAAAGAGTAAAAAAATTGTGAGGCGCAGTTACATAAGGGAAGTTAAGTCATGTCTTTAAGGAATATGACTTAGAATTACAGAACACGTTGAATGGTGCGAATCAGGCCACCTCATAGAGACGGGATGAATGAAGAATGGAAGAAGCTCAACTGGGGTTCATAGATGCAACGGAAAAGAAGACGAAAGAGAAGATTGAAAAAGAAGATTGAAGAAGGAAACCCAACCGGTGTTCATACAGGCAACGAAAGAGAAAACGGGAAAGAAAAGTAATCAGAAAAAGGAAAGGAAGATTGGATAAGAAAAAAAAGACGAAAAAGAAGATTGAAAAAGAACAAGAACAAAAACAAAAACAAGAAGAGCAAGAACAGGAAGATAAAGATAGAGACGAAGTGAATAATGAATAGAAAAAAAAACTAAAGTGATGTTCATGTATACAACGAAAAAGAAGAAGAAGAAAGATAAGAAAAAAAAGAAGACGGAAAAGAAGATTGAAGAAAAAGAACAAGAACAAGAGGAAGAAGATAAAGATAGAGACGAAGTGAATAATGAATAGAAAAAAAACTCAAGTGATGTTCATGTATACAACGAAAAAGAAGAAGAAAGATAATAAGAAAAAAAAAGAAGACGGAAAAGAAGATTGAAGAAAAAGAACGAGAACAAGAGGAAGAAGATAAAGATAGCGACGAAATTAATCATGAGTGCAAGAAACTCAGATTAGTTTTCATATATACAGCGAGACTAGGAAAAAATCATCTCAGGACGGTGGATTTTTTAAAAGGAAATCTCAGGACGGTGGATTAAAATGATTTTCTGACGATGATCTACCCGTGTGGCGATGGTATTAGCATAGAGAGAGATGAATTACAGCGGAAAAGATTAGTGAAAAGATGAAAGGAGCTGCGAGGCGAAGAACGTGTGATGAAGGGAAGGTCCAATCGTTAAACTCCTCGAAGCTTGGGTACATCAGTTTGAAAAGGCTCTCGTAGAAGTCGTTGTTTCTGTTGGTGGTTTCATGACCCTGGTGGTAGTTTTGCAAGGCCTCCACGCCATGACCGGGGAAGACACTCTCACGACAACCAGACTTATCTTCTCCAATCGTTAAACTCCTCGAAGCTTGGGTACATCAGTTTGAAAAGGCTCTCGTAGAAGTCGTAGTTTCTGTTGGTGGTTTCATGACCCTGATGGTAGTTTTGCAAGGCCTCCACGCCATGAACAGGGAAGACACTCACGACAACCAGACTTATCTTCTCCACGCCCTTGAACAGTAGTCGTAACAAAAGCCCGCAGCGTTTGATATTTAATACGAGTCGAAGTTACGCCGACGATGGATGGATACAAAGCTCTGAGAACAACACCAACAACAATAACAACTACACTGACAACAAGAACGACAGCAACAGCAACAGTAAGAACAACAACAACAGTAACAACAGCATTAAAGTAC
>NC_066510.1:2106465-2111465 GCF_024679095.1 Eriocheir sinensis
GATGGTGGTGGTGGTGGTGGTAATTGTGATTGGTGGTGATGGGTGGTGATGCATGAGCGTGACCTTGGGAATGGGAGGAGGAGGAGGAGGAGTAGTAGGAGGAGGAGGAGGGGAATCAAGAGAGGAAGAAGAGCAAAAGAAAAATAGATCAACAACATATAACCTTCAACAACAACAACAACAACAACAACTAACGTAGCCAAAAGGAGGAGAGGGAGAAGGAAGAGGAAGAAAAGAAGACAAAAAAAAAGGAAGATAAAGAAGAAGAAAAAGAAGAAGACAACTTTGGGAGGAGCAGATAACAGAAGATGGATTAGCTTAAGAACGCACAAAGCACACACAACACAACACACACAAAACACAAATCACACAACACAAATCACACAACACAACACACACAACACAACACAAATCACACAACACAACACACACAACAAAACACACACAACACAACACACACAACACAACACAACACGCACAACACAACACAACACACACAACACAACAAAACACACACAACACAACAAAACACACACAACACAACACAACACAACACAACACAACACAAATCACACAACACAACACAACACAACACAAATCTCACAACACAAACAACACAACACAACACACACAGCACACACAACACAAGCAACACAACACTTAAGAGAGTGGCCACCTGTTGTAAGGCCTCGTCTAAATACACCTCAGCAGGCCTTTGTGTTAGTGCCAGGAAGCTGGGTTTTTTTGTTTTTTTTTTTTTTTTCAGTTGAAGGTCGGGGAGATAGCCTTTGTAACGGCCTCCCTTTTGCTTCCTCTTTATTCTTGGGTGGTTGTAGCCCGCTGCTTTTCCCTTTTTTTTTTCAAGAACCCGATTCACTTCTTTATCAATGTGGTAGTTGCGGGGATCATGTTTCTTAAAGGTCCCTCTAAGCGACAAAAATGAGAAAAATCATCACTCACGCAAGCCATTTCATAATACATATCAACGCATTTGTGATCAGTTTATGCATCATCTATTTGGGGGGGTTTATATCATGGCAAAAATGTGGCCCGTCGCTGGTACACGGTAAAGCCACAAATTTGGCCCGTCGCTGGTACACGGTAAAGCCACAAATTTGGCCCGTCGCTGGTACACGGTAAAGCCACAAATTTGGCCCGTCGCTGGTACACGGTAAAGCCACAAATTTGGCCCGTCGCTGCTACCGGGTTAAATAACAGTTCAGCGATCCAGTTTTCTTTGTATGGTCACTGGAATAGAGTAACCAAAACAAAAACAGAATGACAAGACGCTTCCTCCATGGCCGCCTCTCCTTCTAGAACACAGCTGATTAAAATATAGAAAAAGGCGGAGAGCTAAAAGATAATTAACAGCTCAACCATTGCCCTTAGAACACAGAAAGCTTGGTAGTGCAGAAAATAGTAAGCACAAAATTCTAAGCAGCGAGTAGCGGTTTTTTTTTTATTATTATTATTATTTTTCCTTTTTTGTGTGTGCCCTTTAGCTTTTTTTTTTTTTTTTTTTTTTTTTTACAACAAAGGAGGCAGCTCAAGGGCACACAAAAAAAGAAAACAATAATAAAAAAAAAAAAAGCCCGCTACTCGCTGCTCCTAAAAAAAGAAACAAAAGAGGTGGCCGAACGCAAGATCAAATACGGGAGGAGAGATGTCCTGATACCCTCCTGTCTCCTTTGTTGTAAAAAAAAAAAGCGCCAAAACAAGCCCGTATGGAAGCTTACTAACATGACAAAGAAAACGAGAGGAAAGAGAAAAAAGACATAAGCCATGCGTTGCCCCTCAAATACGCTTCTACGGAAAGTTTAACCCGTCCGCTGCGATTGGCACGGATTTAGCCTTTACTGGTAGCCTGGAAACATATGCTCCCAGGTCTCTCTATGGCTCTGTGGTGGATAGTGGATTGCTTCCCATGTGGTATTGGTATGCCTCCCAAGGTGCAGGACTTTATATTTTTTCTTCACTGAATTGTAGCAGCCACTTTTTGTTTCATTCCTGTAGCTTGGTGAGGTCTGACTGTAGGAAATCCGCAGTCAAGGGGTTAAGAGTAAAGAAAAATGATAGGAAAGAAAGATATATATATAAGCCATTCGTCGTCCCACCAAAACTCACAGATACAAAAAGCTTCATGAGACAGAATGAAAACAAGAGAAGAATTAAATTAAACAAAACATCCCTCGCTCAAGGAAAACGGATACGAAAAGCTTGTCAGGAGGGAGGTCAGACTTAATTAAACTGGAGAGAAACTAACTTGATTATATTACTGCCTACTGTAAAAGAGGTAGGAAGAAGAAACGCAGGAGGAGGAGGGAAAGGAAGAGGAGAAATACAAACAGAGAGAAGCTGGTTTTCTGTGATACAAAGTGTTGAGGAATAATGTTAGCCTTGTGAGAAGAATAGAAAGCAGAGGAGGAGGAGGAGAAGGGGGGAAGGGAAGACAGAGAAGGAGGAAAAAGAAAAGGACAATTACAAAGAGATTCTGGTTTTCTAAGATTCAGAATGATGAGAATTAAAATGAAAAGGGAAAAAGAATAGAAAAATGAGAAGGAGAAGGAGGAGAAGGGGGGAAGAGGAGACAGAGGAGGAGGAAAAAGAAAAGGACAATTACAAAGAGATTCTGGTTTTCTAAGATTCAGAATGTTGAGAAGTAAGATGAAAAGGGAAAAAGAATAGAAAAATGAGAAGAAGGAGGAGAAGAGGGAAAAGGAGAAAGGGGAGGAGGAAAAAGAAAAGGACGATTACAAAGAGATTCTGGTTTTCTAAGATTCAGAATGTTGAGAATTAAGATGAAAAGGGAAAAGAATAGAAAAAAGAGAAGCCGGAGAAGGAGAATATGGAAAAAGAAGAGGAGAAATACAAGAAATACATATAGTCTGGTATAACATGATGAAGAATGTTGAAATTAATAGAAGGAAAAGGAGAAGGACGAGGAGGACGAGGAGGAAAAGGAAGGAGGAGGAGGAGGAGGAGGAGATGGAATGCAAAACAAAAGCCGCTCGCCAAAAGACTACATAAGCCAAAAATACACATCCTTCCCTCTCCTCTCGAAATGAAGGAGGAAACCCGTTGAAAGGAATGAGAAAATTTGTATTGAAGCCTCGTACTTCATACCTGCCACATGCCGCACCTCACCTTCCACCTGTGATAATCAAGGTATGAGAGGTGAGCAAGTGAGGGGGAAAGTGCGTTAGGTAAGCTTAGCAGCCTTCTTGGAACTGTGAACCGGTGTGGTGTGTTGCTATCCAGACCTCTCCTGCCTCTCACCTTCTACCTGTAATAACCAAGGTATGAGAGGTGAGCGAGTGAGGGGGAAAGTGTGTTAGGTAAGCTTAGCAGCCTTCTTGGAACTGTGAACCGGTGTGGTTTGTTGCTATCCAGACCTCTCCTGCCTCTCACCTTCTACCTGTAATAACCAAGGTATGAGAGGTGAGCGATTGAGGGGGAAAGTGTGTTAGGTAAGCTTAGCAGCCTTCTTGGAACTGTGAACCGGTGTTGTGTGTTGCTATCCAGACCTCTCCTGCCTCTCACCTGTGATAACCAAGAGTGAGCGAGTCGGGGAAAGTGTGTGTAAGGTATATTTAGCGGCCTCCCTGGAGCTGTGTGATGTGTGAGTGTGGTTTGATGATATTCAGATGTCTTCACCTGCCTCAGTTTCTGTCTTATTTTTTTTTCTTTCTTCTTTTTCTTTTTCTCATGCGTCTTCATTTTCTTCTTTCTTCACCATTTTTCTCTTTTTTAGTCTTCCTCCTTTTCTTCATTTTACCCCTTTTTTCTCCTTTTTTTGTTATCTATTTCTTCTCCATTTTCTTTTTCCTCTTTTTCTTCTTTATTTTCTTCATCTCCTTTTTCTGATTTCTCTTTTTTTTCTCTCCTTTCTCTCTGATTCTTCCTCTTTTTCTTCTCTTTCTCATTTTCCTTCTTCTTTTTCTCCTTTTGTCTTCCTCTTATTTTCTCCTTTTTCTCCTTCCTCCTCTTTGTCTCCTTTTTCCTTTATCTCCTTCCTCTTCTTTTTTTCTTCTTTTCCTCCTTTTCTTCTCTCTGGGCCATCTTCTCAAACATTTCGGGTCTTTTACACACACACACACACACACACACACACACACACATTGGATAAGACTTTCGTAGAGGTTGCGTCAGTATATCCATGGGTAGTTTTATGAGCTTAGTGATAGTTTGACAAAGTTTCTTCTTCGCTGCACCATGAACGCTAAAAGCACTCATGAGAACCCGTCTAATCCCCTTTGGCTTGACCCTTAAAAATATTGGTTGTGAGAGCGAAGCGCGTGGGAGAATGCGGGCCTCATGGCTGATGGGAAAGTAGATGGAGTTAATAAATGAGGGTAGAGGCGTGTGGGAGGAGGGAAAGTTTGAAGATTTATCAGGATGACGATGAGGAAGTGGTGGTGGTGGTGGTTTTGGTGAAAAAGAAAATAGAGTAGCAAAAAATACACATCCATTTTCCTCTATAAAGACAAAGAAGCCAAGTCCAATAGATAGATAGGTTGATAGATAGATAAATAGATAGTGAGAGAGATTTCATTTATGTACTTTCTCTCGTCTTTCTTTACATCTTCTTCCTTTACATCTTTCCTTTGTCTCTTCCCTCCCTTCCTCTCTACGCCTCCGTTTCAATCTCATCCCTAAGTCCTTCCCTCAAACCTTTCCCCTTATCTTGTTTTTCATCAAGAGTAGACCAAGAAGAGAACGTGGGTTAGTAGGGAAAGACTTAGATCGGTACTGTTAGACGCCTTCGCCTCCCACATCAACTATTTCCAGAGACCAAAAAGGAGATCAGTCGAGTTCCTATGAGTGGATTTTTAGGTTCACGGCACAGAAGAAGGGTCAGACTACCACCGGGGTCATAAAACTACCCCTGGAAATGCCCACAACGCCTGCGAAAGCCATGTCAAATAGGTGAGCTTGGGCGACGTAAAGTTTAAAAGTATGGTCCACTCTCGCCCGTATGTGCCACCGGTTTGCTGCTTAAA
>NC_066510.1:2121465-2131465 GCF_024679095.1 Eriocheir sinensis
TATATATATATATATATATATATATATATATATATATATATATATATATATATATATATATATATATATATATATATCAAAATCATACAAAATCCCACTTGCTCCAGCTCTGGCCCAAATTTTATACCACCATTTGTGAGGTTTGCCTTTCATATATTGTTTTATGCCACTGAAACTACCTCTGAAAGGGATCATCATCTCATCAATGGAATTGTGCTCCTCTGGTGTGATCTTCAAACACTGAGCTCGGAACATATCTGTCCATGGCCTTATTTTCCAAATTTGTGCATTTTGACAGCATCAGTACATGTGGATTTGTCCACAAAATGAATTACTGACATAACTGACTGGAAACGGTTTCTACTCATTATGTCTGCTACGAGACATACTACGAGTCATTTTCCCAGTAAGCCCGAACACCAGGCATTTGTACAATGCCCATTCTGAAGTACATGCCAATCACTTGTTCAAGATTTTTCTGGAAATATCAATAGATTTACATTTTTCTGTACAAATTTGTATTTTGTACAACTACATCTAGATTATCATCAATGACAAATTCCTTGAAATACTGATATATATATATATATATATATATATATATATATATATATATATATATATATATATATATATATATATATATATATATATATATATATATATAGGGTGGGCGGTGGCCGATCTGGTATCATAGTGGGCCCTCAGTCAGCGCGTGATGGACGACGCGGGTTCGAATCCCCACGCTACCACTCGGATTTTTCAGTCACCGCCGAGTGGCTTAAAACTACCCACATGCTGTCCTGAAGACCACCCATCAACCCGGACTCTAGAGGAAGCCGTCCAAGCGAATCAAGAACGAGTTCTATATATATATATATATATATATATATATATATATATATATATATATATATATATATATATATATATATATATATATATATATATATATATATATATATATATATATATATATATATATATATATCACGACAAGTCAAGGTCAAGGTCAGCTCAGATTGGACAAGGTCACGTCTGGTCGGGTCAGCTTCATTAGCGCTGCGCGCCCATTACGATCATTATCGCGTGCCATCGCTGTCAACGAGGAAGGTGATTAGCGACGAGACAGATTGAAGTGATCAAGCTAATATTCAGTTAAATGGCTGTATATATATTAAGTAAATAGTCTGTTAAGTGTGTTGTTACATAGTGGTAAGCAAAATGATGGCAAAAATATTGTTGGTAAGTAGGCTTACTAGTGGTAGTAGTAGTAATTGTAGTAGTAGAAGTAGTAGCATTAGTTGTATTGGTGGTGATAGTAGTAGCAGTAGTAGTAGTAATAGTAGTAGTAGTAATAGTAGTAAAAGAAGTAGTAGTAGTAGCAGTAATAGTAGTAGTTCTCAATCTCGTACTCCTCATTACTCCTCATACTCTTACTCCTCTTCCTCATTACTCCTCATACTCTTACTCCTCTTCCTCATTACTCCTCATACTCTTACTCCTCTTCCTCATTACTCCTCATACTCACACTCCTCCTCATACTCCTCCTCATCATCATATCTAGTGTCCAGCCTTCCCTAGACTTAACTGCCAGTTATCTACCTTCAAGTAGAGAAATTTAAAACGAATTTATTCGTCAAATTAAAAAGTGATTGAAGTAAAAACACTCGAATAGCTCAAGTAGAGTAGTTTAAAACGAATTAATGGTGAATAAAGTAAAAACAGCCGAATAGTACGACATGAGGAGATTCACAGCCACTCATCGAAAGACAGTCCTTATATCACGGAGAAACGCCACAAAAAAGGTCATCAGCATCATGTATTCGCCAGGAGCACTCGTCCAAATGCGCCTGTCGTAGGTGTCTCGGGGCTAAAAATCTGAAATATGATGCAGTAAAGAAAAAGGCCGACAGCTAAATTCTATGATCTGTTTCGTGGTTGTCTCTGAGCCAGGTATCAAATATTTACGAGATGGCTCAGTTGCCGGAGTCGCCTTCTTTGGGCCGGAGTCGGAGTCGGTAAAAATATATCCGACTTCGACCCCAACTCCTTTATGCTACGTGTGATGATGTGTGGCTTTGTGTGTGGTGTGGCGGGTTTTGATTTGCCTACCACTGTATCGCACAAGAGGGGAAAGGGAAAGGGGGTAGAGTCGGAATCGGAGTCGTAGTCGGGGTCGCAGCCTTAAAATTTTCTGGAGTCGGAGTCGGAATCGGAATTTTTAGGTTGGCATTATAACACTTTCGCATCTCACATCAGCTATTTCTAAAGGCCAAAGAGGGGGTCAGTCGGGTTGTAGTGAGTGTTTCTTCAGGTTCACGGTACAGAAGAAGGGTCAAACTACCACCAGGGTCATAAAACTACTGTTGGAAATGCCCACAACTCCCACGAAAGCCTTGTCAAATATGTGTTCTTGGCCGACGAAGTGCTTTATAATACGACCCTTATATATCCGACTCCACACCCTAGCCCTCTCCGATACCTCCCTGCTAAGTCTATATATACCAAGTCAAGTCACTCTGCTTCAAAACTGCGACCGGTACGCGGAGGAGGCGGTTTAGGGGCGGACCAGCGGGATGACGTCACTTGGAGCCAAAAAAAAAAAAAAAAACGCCAGTTCAGGGGTGACTAAAGTTGGGGCCGTATGTGCACTCTGGATGTGCATTCTCGCGTTCTTTCACAGCGCGTTCAGGCAAGCCACTGACGTAAAAATATGTCTTTTTATTATGCTATTGCGTGACTGTAATTTCAATGACTACAAACCGCGGTGTGGGGTGTGAGGGAGGGCATGTTGAAGTGACTGATTTAAATTAGTCCGCCTTTCTTCGTTTTCTCTAAATCCCTGTTTCTACATTCTCTAGTTTGGCTCCAAGCAGTGTCACGCATAAACCACGCCTCGGCCATGTCTCCTCCCACAAACCTGCGTAGGACTTGACTTGGTGTATATAAACTTAGCCTCCCTGAACCCGTGTCAATACCCCACACCTGCCGTAATCGAGTTTGTGGAGGATTAACACGGCCCTCACCCTGATCATTAGGCCAGCGCCAAATTGTCAGTCGCTTCTCGTTGCCGCCTAACCAAGTTGCAAAGCGCCGGTGCAACTCGGTAGCCTGCATGTCTGGCACCTCCCGGAACCTGACAGCCACAAGTGATCATGATTGCCCTTGGTGTCGGTCCTCCCTCTACTGTAAAGGGCATATGATTAGTGCATATAGCTTGTTTTTACCCTTTGTCTGTATGCTTTGTGTAACAGTAAGAACAAGAACAGCAACACACTTCTCCACCCAGAGTTGATCTCTTTTTTCCGCTCGTTCTTTTTTTTTTTTTTTTTTTTTTTTTTTTTTTTGTGTCGGAGCTGCGTTTAGCGGGGCTTTTTTTTGTTGCTGTTTTTGTTTTTTTTACCTTGAGCTGCCTCCCCTGCTGCAAACAACAACAACAACCAATACTACCACAACTACCACTACTACTACTACTACTACTACTAATCCGACAACAGCATCATTACCGTCCTCATAATAATCATCCTTGTCAATACACTTACCAATTTCTGTGTGATTAACCTCTCTCTCTCTCTCTCTCTCTCTCTCTCTCTCTCTCTCTCTCTCTCTCAAAACAATGCTCTTTACGTAATTTCTCCCTCCTACACCTGTCATTTTGCTCTCCTATAGGGCTCATCACTTCGACCAAAACATGTAAGTAACCAATCTGTACGCACCCTTCCAATTACTGTACGTTCGCCAATCTGTACGCATTCTGTCAATCTGTGCGCATCCTTCCACTTACTGCATGTTCGCCAATCCGTACGCATCCTGTTTGTTCGCCCGTCTCTGCATCCTTCCAATTAGTACGCATATCAGCACCTAAAACTAAAAAAAAGATTTTAATAAACGGAAATGAGGTAGAAAAAAATAATAAGCCAGTCAAAAATAAAGAATACTAATTTATCTTTCTTTATGAGCTTTGAACGCTCTTAGCTGAACTCAACCGGTACTGTCTGCCAGGGATGGAGTAGCACTTTGTTCTTACACCTGAGATGGTGAGCTTTTTGTTGTCTGTGTTGTACAAGGAATGTGAGGAGCTAAAGTTACTTGTGTCTATATAGCTTTTAAAGGGTTCTGAGTACTCTGTTAATAGATCAGGAGTTTCAGTTTCTGTTATTAAGTGAATCAGTGTCACAATACACTAGTTTCGCCTGATCCCCGTAATGAGCCTTCATGATACTGTAAAAGAAATCATATAGTCGCAGCTTGACAGCTTTAGGACGTAGTAGCCAATGTAGTTTGATGATTCGCCCTGTGAATATTTCTTATGGCGAACTACAACTAATGACCATCATTGAGGGGTACAACGCGTTTAAAGTAAGGACTTCTGTAGCTTCAAAAACTTTTCGCGGTTGGTGACAATATCTATGTCTCTTCACTATATTTGGCCGCGTTCATCAGGTATCGACCAAAAATGCTGTTTGAAATACACTTGATTGCAGTTTTCTTGATAGGCAAGTAGCACTTTTGCGGGCTTCTATGTTATCCTGAATGAAGTCCGCAAGAAAGTGCTTTTGCTTAAACATATAAATAGCATGCACTTTTTAACAACCCGGCCTAGTTGAATAGCAGTTTAAGGAGAGACAGAGCAAACAGTATTTTCTCCTGAGCAACATGTGTTCCAATCTGTTTTATGTTCTTACACGGTGCTGGACGGTTTTCTTCTTCATACCATTCGTGTGCGGCTGACGATATATCTCTATTGATGATATTGTGTCTTCTGATGGTCAGGAGGAGGTCATCCGTTTTCTCAATGACTTCACGTGAGACAGCCCTCAGTATTGCACAGAATGAGGTATCCAAAATCGCCATCAGTTGCTTGATTGACCTAGCCCCTCCCCGCTCAAAAACCAGTGCATTTCTGTCTCATCTAGTTTTCTCATATCTCCACATGGTAACTTCTCTTGCATTACAGTGGGATAAAGACTGTTGAAGTCAAGATATGAAAGGAAAGTGTTTCTATCATGTTTTGGATTAAACTGAGGGTTCGTGTAGATGTTATTGGTGCGTACAAAACGACGCACAACACTTGTGTAGCCCCCACGCACATTTGTTTGAATGCAATGATATATGTGTGGGCTACTAAGCATCTCTAATTCCTGCTGTGTTTTAACAAAAAGAAAAGTCATAGGCAAATCCTGGCAGGCTAACATAATTTACAATATCCAACCTCCACTGGGTTTTCAAAATACCTCTCCACTCTAGGAAGACATCACATAGAAGGCCAACATCCACTTTTACATAAAGCAACAAATAGTCCATCAGGCTCTGACACCCAGCTACTTTCAAAACATTCTGAGCATGTTTATAATCACTTTCGCAAAGTTCTGCTTCTTGAAGCGAATTGAAAAAAATCTTCGCGGATGGAAGACGTGTCTCAGAAAGTCGTTCCATCGAGTCCATATAGTCATAACAAAAAACCTGCTTTCCCTTGATCAATAATGGTAACGCAGGTGCTGGCACATCTTTCAACATCTGTTGTGTGCACATGGGCTCGTTCCCAGTGCTGATGAATTGGTTCGCTAAAGCCGCGAGTGAACCAGACATAAAGACATACGTGTCAATAAATCTCAAGTCATTTATGATGACTTCATGGTATTTCTGAACTGAATGTTTTGGTCTTAGTTTGATTTTCAAAGTCAGGTAGCGTTAATTCACGCGGGATTAACGTCATGTCGTAATCCGCATAATGTGCAATGAGAGTGCGCTGCAATTTGTGATTTTTTTTCATTTGAAGGTTGCATCTATTACAATAAGCTTCAATGTAATTGTTTCCTGATTTTTCATGGTCATGATGTTTTACTCCTTTACCTTTTAAAACCCGTATTTACAGAGAAGACAGTGAGTTTGTTCATTGTGACGTGCCGTATCTTCATCGGTCATATTGATTTTATTGTAGCCTTTTTAGAAATTTTTTAGCTTCTTCCAGGAGTGTGGGTTCAGCTAATGTAAGTTCGTTCTATATTCAAAACAGTGTGAGATCAGCTAATGTAAGTTCGTTCTATATTCAAAACAGTGTGAGTTCAGCTAATGTAAGTTCGTTCTATAATCAAAACAGTGTGAGTTCAGCTAATGTAAGTTCGTTCTATATACAAAACAGTGCGAACGAGGGAAAAAAATATTTTGGATTTGTTGTTAACTAATAAAGAGGACATAATAAGCAACATTGAGGTTAGTTCATTAGGTAACAGTGATCATAAGGAAATTAAATTTAATATTAAATGGGAGGATAGAGTCAGCAGAAACAACACTTAATACCTGACTTCAGGAAGGCGGACTTCGATGGTTTAAGAAAGTAACTGCAAAGGCTTAAGAGAGTAAGATCAGAAGTAGCTGAGAGCTTAAACCATAGGGTTCGTTATGTTGGGAGTATAGAACGTGTAAGAGTTCCTTTTTCCTGGAGTTCACCATTGGAATACGCGTTCATCTGGGAGGCTCTCCAACAATGTTTGAGCGAAACTGTAGGGATTCAGGAGTATTTATACCCTAATCAACAAGAAGATATCCATAAGGACGTGAATATACGGCATATTTATATATATCTACAAACTGGTTTGCCTTCTCTTTTCCGAATATTTGTCTGCCCAGACAGTGAATTTGAGATAAATCTGACTTATTTAACCCTCGCGCACGATGACGCATTTCATGTAATCAAGTTTAAAAGGTTCTGTAGGACGATGACGCGAAACGCGTCATAAAAGTAAATAAAAAATTATTAAAAATTAAGTTTTCGATGAAAGTGCGTCAAATTTGCAGTTGTTGGGATAAGTTTCTTAATAGTAACATATGGCAATCTTTCTAAGGAACGTAGATGAGGAGCTTTGAGTAATTTTTATTTGTTAGGATACTCTGACGAGAGAATAACATTCAGTTTTCTCGGTGTAACTCGGGAACTAATAGACGTATGAGGAATTTGAAGATACCATAAGAATCCTCACTAAATTCCGCTTTGGAACATATATTCGGCTAAAAAAGTTGGCCCACAAAATTTCGAGCTAGCCGCAAATTTCTCAAGAATCAGAGGGGAATGGAACACACACACACACACACACACACACACACACACACACACACATACATGATCCCTTTTTCACGGAAAAAGGTAAACTCGATGCGGCAACGTCTAAGGTCATATGACACCGAAGAGCAGGCAGAAAATATAAAGAAATGCAAGTTGAGAAAAGAAATAAGAAGAAATAAGTTAAGAAATGAGATATAAGACATTAATTAATGAGTGTTTTTTATTTGTTAGGCTACTCTGACGAGAGAAAAAAAAATCAGTTTTCTCGGTGTAACTCGGGAACTAATAGACGTATGAGGAATTTGAAGATACCATAAGAATCCTCACTAAATTCCGCTTCGGAGCATATAATCGGCTAAAAAAGATGGCCCACAAAATTTCGAGCTAGCCGCAGATTTCTCAAGAATCGGAGGGGAATGGAACACACACACACACACACACACACACACACACATGATCCCTTTTTCACGGAAAAAGGTAAAGTCGATGCGGCAACGCCTAAGGTCATATGACATCGAAGAGCATGCAGAAAATATAAAGAAATGCAAGTTGAGAAAAGAAATAAGAAGAAGTTAAGAAATGAGATATAAGACATTAATTAATGCAAAATCAGAAAAAAAAGACTTGGTGCTGCAGTGTTTAGGGTTAGATGGCACCAAATAACCGGAGTAAAAAAAAAAAATATATAAGTTGAGGAAAGAAATAAGAAGAAACAAGTTGAGAAATGAGAAATAAGAAGATAATGATACAATACATCCAGCAAAAACTTAAATAATTTATCGAGTCTTACGTTCAATGGCGATTTTTTATTTTATTTTCGGACTTGCATTAGAGAGTAAATTCATATTTCAGCCTGGTCATTAACCTAATGTCCTTAACCTTTTCCGTGATTATAATCTCGTGGTCATTCGAGGGTCAAAGAAAGATCTTATCTTAACCCTTCAAGTATCCCTTCTCCCGTCACCCCCCCCCCCTCCCTCCCTGCTGGGCACCCCTACTCCCGTCACCTTCTCGCTTCCGTACGCTAGTCCGAGAGGGGTGAGAAGTGAAAAGAGATGTGTGTGTGTGTGTGTGTGTGTGGGGGTTAGGGGGGTCCAGATACCCCCTCTTCCGTAACCCCCCCGCTGACCCCCCCAACCCCCACTTCCAGTCCCCCCCCGCTGACCCCCCCAACCCCCACTTCCAGTCCCCCCCCGCTGAGGCAACCCCCACTTCCGTACATTTGTTACTACTCGTAGATATGAAGAAAATATTCCAGCCAACTGTAAAAATAATCCGAAATCTTTCTTCAGTTACATAAACAACAGAAAGGCGATCAGAAGTGGAATTGGACCTTTAACAAACAGCGATGGTGCACTAGTGACTGACAGCCAACACATTGCAAACCTCTTAAACACAGCCAACACATTGCAAACCTCTTAAACAATTAATTTTCCTCGGTGTTTAATACTAACAGTCTTCCTCCCACTACCACCAACACCAGTACTAATGTAAATTTCGAGCATGCATTGCCTAATTTTGAAATAACAACCGATGAAGTCCTTAAAGCTCTCCATTCACTTAAAACAAATAAAAGTCCCGGACCCGATAAAGTATATCCTATACTGCTTAAAGAAACAAAGAGCGAAATACTCTCCTCCCTCACAACCATATTCAATATGTCCTTGCGACAAGGCATCGTCCCTTCGGACTGAAAAAAAGCTAATGTGACACCGATTTTTAAGAAAAGAGACAAAAAAATACCAGGTAACTACCGACCCATTAGTCTAACTTCAATTGTAGGTAAGCTACTTGAGAGCATAATTAGAGACAAAATTGTGAGTTACCTCGAAAGCCACTCATTGATTGGGGATTCACAGCATGGCTTCCGTAACAAAAGATCCTGCCTATCAGACCTATTGACCTTTTATAACGACCTCTTCTCAGTTTATGACGTAACCAAATCATTGGAACAAGAAATAAGAAGTTCGATTACGAAATGCGCGGCGTTAAACTCACAAGCGTTCAATGCGTTAAGAACCTAGGGTCAAAATCGCGTCAAACCTCAAATTCTCACATCAATGCATCGATGCAGCAAATAAAGCGCAACAGAATGTTGGGCTTCATTAAAAGAGACTTTTTATTCAAGAATAAAGATGTAATACTCCCGCTCTACAATAGTTTAGTCAGACCCCACTTGGAATATGCAGTACAGTTTTGGTCTCCTCACCATGCAAAGGACATTGCTAAATTAGAAGGTGTTCAGCGTCGGGCAACAAAAATGATCCCTTCCTTGCGCAACAAATCCTACGAAGAAAGGCTTTCCACCCTTAACATGTTCTCTCTTGAGAAACGTCGCCTTCGAGGAAAATTGATTGAATGTTTTAAAATACTTCATGGTTTCACGAATGTAGACAGAACAAAATTGTTTATGATCGATGACACTTTGCGAACGAGGAACAATGGCATAAAACTCAAATGTAGACAAGTAAATTCAGACTGCACCAAATTTTTCTTCACTAACGTTGTAGTGCGAGAATGGAATAAGCTCCCACCGTCAGTGGTCCAGTGTAACACGATTGACTCCTTTAAAAACAAGCTCGACCGTCACTTCCTTGAATTTAATATTAACTTGAGTAGAAAAACAACGTTTTCGAGCCATCTGATTAATGTAGATTCACTTAGGTGGACAGACCACCTAGTCTGGACCATGGGGTCTGTGTGGTCTGATTTTCTATGTAATTCTATGTAATTCTCTCTCTCTCTCTCTCTCTCTCTCTCTCTCTCTCTCTCTCTCTCTCTCTCTCTCTCTCTCTCTCTCTCTCCCCACTGAATGAAGTGAATATTTACCCAACCGCCACCATGAGATTTTCCCCCCCGGAAAAAAATCCAACCTGGCAACTTTGCGCTCGTTTGGCCAGGGAAGACCACGAACCGCGTCATAAATGGTTTTAT